>NC_060175.1:37489156-37746656 GCF_021184085.1 Oncorhynchus gorbuscha | reverse complement strand
GTGGAGAGAGCCAGGTAGGGACAGCAAGGGTGGTTTGTTGCTCCAGAGCCTTTCCGTTCACCTTCATACTCATGGGCCAGACTACACTCAATCATACGACCCACTGAAGAGATGAGTCTTCAGTAAAGATTTAAAGGTTGAGACCAAGTCTGTGTCTCTCACATGGGTAGGCAGACCATTCCATAAAAATGGAGCTCAATAGGAGAAAGCCCTGCCTCCAGTTGTTTGCTTAGAAATTCTAGGGACATTAAGGAGGCCTGTGTCTTGTGACCGTAGCGTACGTGTCGGTATGTACGGCAGGACCAAATCGGAAAGATAGGTAGGAGCAAGCCCATGTAATGCTTTGTAGGTTAGCAGTAAAACCTTGAAATCAGCCCTTGCCTTAACAGGAAGCCAGTGTAGGGAAGCTAGCACTGGAGTAATATGATCAAAATTTTGGGTTCTAGTCAGGATTCTAGCAGCCGTATTTAGCACTAACTGAAGTTTATTTAGTGCTTTATCCGGGTAGCCGGAAAGTAGAGCATTGCAGTAGTCTAACCTAGAAGTAACAAAAGCATGGAGTAATTTTTCTGCATCATTTTTGGATGGAAAGTTTCTGATTTTTGCAATGTTACGTAGATGGAAAAAAGCTGTCCTTGAAACAGTCTTGATATGTTCGTCAAAGAGAGATAAGGGTCCACAGTAACGCCGTGGTCCTTCACAGTTTTATTTGAGACGACTGTACAACCATCAAGATTAATTGTCAGATTCAACAGAAGATCTCTTTGTTTCTTGGGACCTAAAACAAGCATCTCTGTTTTGTCCGAGTTTAAAAGTAGAATGTTTGCAGCCATCCACTTCCTTATGTCTGAAACACAGGCTTCTAGAGAGGGCATGACAGCTGTGTGTCATCCGCATAGCAGTGAAAGTTAACACTATGTTATCAAATGACATCCCTAAGAGGTAAAATATATAGTGAAAACAATAGTGGTCCTAAAACGGAACCTTGAGGAACACTGAAATATACAGTTGATTTGTCAGAGGACAAACCTTTCACAGAGACAATCTGATATTTTTACGACAGATAAGATCTAAACCAGGCCAGAACTTGTCCGTGTAGACCAATTTGGGTTTCCAATCTCTCCAAAAGAATGTGGTGATCGATGGTATCAAAAGTAGCACTAAGGACTAGGAGCACGAGGACAGATGCAGAGCCTCAGTCTGATGCCATTAAAAGGTAATTTACCACCTTCACAAGTGCAGTCCCCGTGCTATGATGGGGTCTAAAACCAGACTGAAGCATTCCGTATACATTGTTTGTCTTCAGGAAGGCAGTGAGTTGCTGAGCTACAGCTTTTTCTAAACATTTTGAGAGGAAAGGAAGATTCGATATAGGCCGATAGTTTTCTATATTTTCTGGGTCAATGTTTGGATTTTTCAAGAGAGGCTTTATTACTGCCACTTTTAGGGAGTTTGGTACACATCCGGTGGATAGAGAGCCATTTATTGTGTTCAACATAGGAAGGCCAAGCACAGGAAGCAGCTCTTTCATCACTATCACATATGCACAAATACAGTGCATCAACAAGTTCCCTTGTGCCTCCTCCACACTAAATATCATCCCATTCCGCCCAGTTTGTCTGTGTCATAGCCTGGGTGAGGGACGGGTGGGTGAGCCCATACACACACACAACGTGGGCATAGAGTGTGTCACCCCATGTTCCTGCTCTGTTTCCCCCTCCTCTCTCACTCTGTACACCCTGTCTTTCTTGATCTTCTCTTCTAGTTTTCTGAACATGTCTCATGCCTACTTCTTTAACTGGCTTCATTTGACTCATTTCTCTATATTCATAAAGACAGAAATGCAGGTGACTCCTGATACGTGCACAGCAGATAGCTCCATCTCTCTCTATCTCACTCTCACACTCCTCCTCCCCGTTAGTGTTTTTTCCTGCACCTGCGTGGATTTGTCTGTTCATCATTGTTCCTTTGAACAGAATAGGAATGAGCATGGTACAGTCTGTCCTTATCTCTCCCTCTGTCCATTCTAATCAATTCAATTCAACTGCATTCAGTCCAATTCAAATCTGTTCTAAAACCTTTATTGGTATAAAAAGTGAGGGACCAGTTAAGTACGTCGGCAAGAAAAGTATGGCATTAAGAACATCAACAACAAATTGAACAGCGTCATTACAGTTAACAATAGCAATGATAATCATATGACGAAGCGTCACCAAATAAAACATTAAGTACACATACACACACAATTGTAGACACAATCTCTATTGTGTTGCTCTCTTTCTCTACCTTCAGATATCCAGACAGCACAAACAGTTCAGATTAGAGTTGTATGAATATTTTCACACACCACCACCACCTCGTCCTTACAGGCCACCGTACAAACCAGACCTGGTTACTCCATAAATACATGACCATAAAACTTCATATTGCAATAACATTTCCGTTTTCTACTGAATATAGGATTTACAATTCAGTATGTTTCAAAAGCCCCCTGTGGTGATATAAACAGGGGCCCAATAAATGCATGATATGAGCACACAGTATTAACAATGACATAACCATGCTAAGACACTTGACATTCATGTTAATTCTCTTCTACTGTAATATGTGTACAATAAAATTGAGAGGTAATCCCTATATGTGAATAATCATTATCAAAATCAATCAATCTATTGGACATGCAAAATGTGAGTGATGAGTCACTAGTGCAGATTTCCCCTGCTTGTGTCATGGTACTCTCCCATAAAGAGTTCTATAAATTGAGGGATAGTTCCACTGGGCTGGTAGGTATCATGGGGCGGCTGTGGAGGGTAATGAGTTTCTGATGACCTCATTTTAGACAGGAGTCTGGAGAGAGGAGAGAGAGGTGTGAAGGTGTGATGTCTCACAGCTCTTCTCCTTTTCTCTGGCCTGTACCATGGAAGTGTAACCAGTCTGGAGCTGTGAAAGCACTGTCTGGAATATTATACACAGTACAGGGCTGTGGATGACTTTCAGCACACTTATAGGGAAGGGCACTCAATATGTACGGCACTAACACAAATGACTGATGACTGGCTGAAAGAAATTGATAATAAGAAGATTGTGGGAGCTGCTTTGTTAGACTTTATCGATCATAGTCTGCTGCTAAAATGTGTTATGCTGTTATTCTTTACTAGTGACCTACCACTAGCACTGAGAAAGGTCTGTGTGTCTATGTATGCTGACAACTCAACATTATATATGTCAGCTCCCACAGCAAATTAAATCACTTCTACTCTTAACAAAGAGCTGCAGTCAGTTTTAGAATGGATGGCAAGTGATAAGCTAGTCCTATATAAAACACTAAAATAATTATATTTGGGGCAAATCATTTGCTAAACCCTAAAACTTACAATGAATAATGTGGCAATTGAGCAAGTTGTGGAGACTAAACTGCTTGGTGTAACCCTAGAATGTAAACGGACATGGTCAAACATATTGATGCGATGGTAGCTAAGATAGGAAGAGGTCTGTCTGTGATAAAGCGCTGCTCCGATTTCTTGACATCACAATCAACTTAACAAGTCCTACAGGCTTTAGGTTTATCACACCTTGACTACTGTCCAGTTATATGATCAAGTGCCACAAAGTACAACATAGACAAATTGCAGTAGGCCCAGAACGGAGCAGCACGGCGAGCCCTTAAATGTACATGGAGGCCCTTAAATGTACACCTGCTGGCCCCTAAAATAACATGCATGACTTATTGAAAGCACCAAATTGTCCATACCCCACAAGACATGCCACCAGAGGTCTCTTCACAGACCCCAAACCCAGAACAGACTACGGGGAAACGAACAGTATTAAATAGAGCCATTGACTACATAGAACTCTATTCCACATCAAGTAACTCAAACAAGCAGTAAAATCTCATTTTTAAAAAACAGATAAAACAACACTGTTTTAACCATGTTTGGACCCCGGGAAGAGGAATGGGGATCCTAATAAATCCTAATAAAAATGGAATACTTGGTATCAAATAAAATACAATTTTATTAGTCACATGAGCCGAATACAACAGGTGTAGTAGACCTTACAGTTTAATGCCCACTTACGAGCCCCTAACCAACAATGCAGTTTAAAAATATATATACGAGTAAGAATAAGAAATAAAAGTAACAAGTAATTAAAGAGCAGCAGAAAAATAACAATAGCGAGATAATACACAGGTGGGTACTGGTACAGAGTCAATGCACTGGTTAGTTAAGGTAATATGTACATGATGGTGGAGTTATTAAAGTGACTATGCATAGATGATAACAACAGGGAGTAGCAGTGGTGTAAACGAGGGGGGGGACAATGAAAACAGTCTGGGTAGCCATTTGATTAGATGTTCAGGAGGTTGATGGCTTCGGGAAAGAAGCTGTTTAGAAGCTTCTTGGACCTGGACTTGGCTCTTCGGTACCGCTTGCCATGAGGTAGCAGAGAGAACAGTCTATGACTCGGGTGGCTGGTGTCTTTTACAATTTTTAGGGCCTTCCTCTGACACCGCCTGGAGTAGAGATCCTGGTTGGCAGGAAGCTTGGCCCCCAGTGATGTACTAGGCCGTACACACTACCCTCTGTAGAGACTTGCGGTCGGAGGCTGAGCAGTTGCCATACCAGGCAGTGATGCAACCAGGCAGTGATGCTCTCAATGGTGCAGCTGTAGAACCTTTTGAGGATCTGAGGACCCATGCCATATCTTTTCAGTCTCCTGAGGGGGAATAGGTTTTGTCGTGCCCTCTTCACGACTGTCTTGGTGTGCTTGGACCATGTTAGTTTGTTGGTGATGTGAACACCAAAGAACTTGAAGCTCTCAACACGCTCCACTACAGCCACAACGATGAAAATGGGGGTGTGCTCGGTCCTCTTTTCCTGAAGTCCACAATCATCTCTCTTTGCTTCTCTTATTCACGTTGAAGGAGAGGTTGTTGTCCTGGCACCACACGGCCAGGTCTCTGACCTCCTCCTTATTGGTTGACTCGTTGTTGTCGGTGATCAGGCCTACCACTGTTGTGTCATCGGCAAACTTAATGATGGTGTTGGAATCGTGCCTGGAAGTGCAGTCATGAGTGAACAGGGCATACAGGAGGGGACTGAGCATGCGTCCCTGAGGGGCCCCTGTGTTGAGGATCAGCGTGGCGGCCCGTCAGGGAGTCCAGGATCCAGTTGCAGAGGGAGGTGTATAGTCCCATGGGTCCTTAGCTTAGTGATGAACTTAGAGTGCACTATGGTGTGGAACGCTGAGCTGTAGTCAATTAATAGCATTCTTACATAGGTGTTCCTTTCGTCCAGGTGGAAAAGGCCAATGTGGAGTGCAATACAGATTGCATCATTGGGGTGGTATGCAAATTGGATCTGTGGATCTGTTGGGGTGGTATGCAAATTGGAGTGGGTCTAGGGTTTCTGGCATAATGGTGTTGATGTGAGCCATGGCCAGTTTTTCAAAGCACTTCATGGATACAAACGTGAGTGCTACGGGTCGGTAGTCATTTAGGCAGGTTACCTTAGTGTTCTTGGGCATAGGGCCTATGGTTGTCTGCTTAAAACATGTTGGTATTACAGACTCGGACAGGGAAAGTTTGAAAATGGCAGGGAAGACACTTGTCAGCGCATGCTCGCAGTACACGTCCTGGTAATCCATCTGACCTTGTGGCTTTGTGAATGTTGACCTGTTTAAAGTTCTTACATTGGCTGTGGAGAGTGTGACCACAGTCTTCCAGAACAGCCGATACTCTCATGCATGTTTCAGTGTCATTTGCCTCAAAGTGAACAGAGAAATAATTTAGTTTGTCTGGTAGGCTTGTGTCACTGGGTAGCTCTTGGCTGTGCTTCCCTTTGTAGTCTGTAATAGTTTGCAAGCCCTGCCACATCCGACGAGCGTCAGAGCCGGTGTGGTATAATTCGATCTTAGTCCTTTGTTGATACTTTGCCTGTTTGATGGTTCGTCGGAGGGCATAGCGGGATTTCTTATAAGCTTCGGGGTTAATGTCCCCCATTGAAAGCGGCAGCTCTAACCTTTAGCTCAGTGCAGATGTTGCCTGTAATCTATGGCTTCTGTTTGGGGTATGTACGTATGGTCACTGTGGGGACGATATCATCGATGCACTTATTGATGAAGCCCAATGACTGATGTGGTGTACTCCTCAATGCCATTGGTGGAATCCTGGAACATATTCCAGTAGGTGCTAGCAAAACAGTCCTGTGGCTTAGCATCTGCTTCATCTGACCACTTTTTATTGATCGAGTCACTGGTGCTTCCTGCTTTAATTTTTGCTTGTAAGCAGGAATCAGGAGGATAGAATTATGGTCAGATTTGCCAAATGGAGGTCGAGGGAGAGCTTTGTATGCGTCTCTGTATGTGGAGTAAAGGTGGTCCGATGTTTTTTCCCTCTGGTTGCACATTTATTATGCTGGTAGAAATGTAGTAACATAGGTATTGTGTACACATAATGTTCACATTTTGCTTGTCGAAGATGCATATCCTCTCTAGGGTCCCCTAGTTATACTTGCCAGATTTAACTCTTATTTTTGAAACTCTTAATTTGGACAGGGGATTAGAAACTGCTTCATTCAAACACAGTCCATGAAAAACTGTTGGGCTTGGTGGATCTCTGGAATCCACACAAAGATCTTTGTTCAGACTTTCATCTTAATTGTTCGGAAATGCTATTTATTCGCCCTTTCTCAGTACATACATCACTGCTTTAACCCTGATTTATTAAAGCTTAGAATGTTCTAAAATTCTGGATTCAGAATGCAGACCCATAAAAACAGCCTTCCAGATATGATGCAAAAGATGCAGGTGTATCCAGGGACCTTTTGTTTGGCATGTCTTCTCCACTCACTGTTTCAGGAAATGTTATTGTGTTACAAATTGTCATTTTTTTGTCAACAATATACCCAAATGTCAAAGTGGAAGAAACCAAAAATATATAATTAGGTAACAAAATAGAATAAAAACTACAATATAGTCATTGCATAAGTATTCAGTCCCTTTGTTAAAACCTCTACAGGATCGTTGTCCCGCCCTGCGGGACGGTTGAGCCAACATAGGCTAATGTGATATGCATGAGGTTGTAAGAAACCAAAATAATTCAAATCAAATCAAATCAAATCAAATCAAATTTATTTATATAGCCCTTCGTACATCAGCTGATATCTCAAAGTGCTGTACAGAAACCCAGCCTAAAACCCCAAACAGCAAACAATGCAGGTGTAAAAGCACGGTGGCTAGGAAAAACTCCCTAGAAAGGCCAAAACCTAGGAAGAAACCTAGAGAGGAACCGGGCTATGTGGGGTGGCCAGTCCTCTTCTGGCTGTGCCGGGTAGAGATTATAACAGAACATGACCAAGATGTTCAAATGTTCATAAATGACCAGCATGGTCAAATAATAATAAGGCAGAACAGTTGAAACTGGAGCAGCAGCACAGTCAGATGGACTGGGGACAGCAAGGAGCCATCATGTCAGGTAGTCCTGGGGCACGGTCCCTAGGGCTCAGGTCCTCCGAGAGAGAAAAGAAAGAGAGAATTAGAGAGAGCATATGTGGGGTGGCCAGTCCTCTTCTGGCTGTGCCAGGTGGAGATTATAACAGAACCTGGCCAAGATGTTCAAATGTTCATAAATGACCAGCATGGTTGAATAATAGTAAGGCAGAACAGTTGAAACTGGAGCAGGAGCATGGCCAGGTGGACTGGGGACAGCAAGGAGTCCTCATGTCAGGTAGTCCTGGGACATGGTCCTTGGGCCCAGGCCAGTTGAAACTGGAGCAGCAGCATGGCCAGGTGGACTGGGGACAGCAAGGAGTCATCAGGTGTCCTGGGGCATGGTTCTAGGGCTCAGGTCCTCCGAGAGAGAGAAAGAAAGAGAGAAGGAGAGAATTAGAGAACGCACACTTAGATTTACACAGGACACCGAATAGGACAGGAGAAGTACTCCAGATAAACAAACTGACCCTAGCCCCCTGACACATAAACTACTGCAGCATAAATACTGGAGGCTGAGACAGGAGGGGTCAGGAGATTTATTTCACTGTGGCCCCATCCGAGGACACCCCCTGACAGGGCCAAACAGGAAGGATATAACCCCACCCACTTTGCCAAAGCACAGCCCCCACACCACTAGAGGGAAATCTTCAACCACCAACTTACCATCCTGAGACAAGGCCGAGTATAGCCCACAAAGATCTCCGACACGGACTTAGACATACAGTGGCTTGCGAAAGTATTAACCCCCCTTGGCATTTTTCCTATTTTGTTGCCTTACAACCTGGAATTAAAATATTTTTTTTTGTGGATTGTATCATTTGATTTACACAACATGCCTAATACTTTGAAGATGCAAAATATTTTAATATTGTGAAACAAACAAGAAATAAAACAAAAAAACATTTAAAAAACATTGCATAACCATTCACATCCCACAAGGCCAATACTTTGTAGAGCCACCTTTTGCAGCAATTACAGCTGCAAGTCTCTTGGGGTATGTCTCTATAAGCTTGGCACATCTAGCCACTGGGATTTTTGACAATTGTTCAAGGCAAAACTGCTCCAGTTCCTTCACGTTGGATGGGTTTCGCTGGTGTACAGCAATCTTTAAGTCATACCACAGATTCTCGATTGGATTGAGGTCTGGGCTTTGACTAAGCCATTCCAAAACATTTAAATTTAGCTTTAGCAGTATGCTTAGGGTCATTGTCCTGCTGGAAGGTGAACCTACATCCCAGTTTCAAATCTCTTTAATACTGAAACAGGTCTCCCTCAAGAATTTCCCTGTATTTAGCGGCATCGGTCATTCCTTCAATTCTGAGCAGTTTCCCTGTCCCTGTCGATGAAAAACATCACCAAAGCATGATGCTGCCACCACCATGCTTCACTGTGGGGATGGAGTTCTCGGGTTGAATTGAGGTGTTGGGTTTGCGCCAGACATCGATGGCCAAAAAGCTAAATTTGAGTCTCATCTGACCAGAGTACCTTCCATATGTTTTGGGAGTCTCCCACATGTCTTTAGGTGAACACCAAATGTGTTTGCTTATTTTGTTCTATGAGCAATGGCTTTTTTTTCGGACCCTGTTCCATAAAGCCCAGCTCTGTGGAGTGTATGGCTTAAAGTGGTCCTATGGACAGATACTTCAGTCTCCACTGTGAAGCTTTGCAGCTCCCTCAGGGTTATCTTTGGCATCTTTGTTACCTCTCTGATTAATGTGCTCCTTGCCTGGTCTGTTAGTTTTGGTGGGTGGCCCTCTCTTGGCAGGTTTGTTGTGGTGCCATATTCTTTCCACTGTTTAATAATGGATTTAATAGTGCTCCGTGGGATGTTCAAAGTTTCAGATATTGTTTTATACCCCAACACTGATCTGTACTTCTCCACAACTTTGTCTCTGACCTGTTTGGAGAGCCCCGTGGTCTTCATGGTGGTGCCCCTTGCACATTGGTGTTGCAAACTCTGGAACCTTTCACCTTAACAGGTGTATATGTAGTTGAAGTCGGAAGTTTACATACACCTTAGCCACATACATTTAAACTGAGGTTTTCACCATTCCTGACAATTAATCAGAGTAAAAATTCCCTGTCTTAGGTCAGTTAGGATCACCACTTTATTTTAAGAATGTAACATTTCAGAATAATAGTAGAGAGAATGATTTATTTCAGCTTTTAATTCTTTCATCACATTCCCAGTGAATCAGAAGTTTACATACACTGTCACGTTCTGACCCTAGTTCTTGTGTTATTTGTTTGTTTTAGTTGGTCAGGACATGAGTTATTAATTATAATAATATATGCCATTTAGCAGACGCTTTTATCCAAAGCGACTTACAGTCATGTGTGCATACATTCTACGTTTTGTGTTTCTAGGTTGGTTTTCTGTGTTCGGCCTAGTATGGTTCTCAATCAGGTGTCGTTAGTTGTCTCTGATTGAGAATCATACTTAGGTAGCCTGGGTTTCACTGTTGTTTTGTGGGTGATTGTTTCCGTGTCTGTTCGCCACACAGTACTGTTTCGGTTTTGTTCACGTGTATTGTTTTGTATTCATTGAGTGTTCATTTTATGTTTTATTAAATGATATGGACACTTACCACGCTGTACTTTGGTCCTCCGATCCTTCTCGCTTCTCCTCCTCAGACGAAGAGGAGGAGGAAAACCCTTACTTACACTCAATTAGTATTTGGTAGCATTGCCTTTAAATTCTTTAACTTGGGTCAAAAGTTTCGGGTAGCCGTCCACAAGCTTCCCAAAATACGTTGGGTGAATTTTGGCCCATTCCTCCTGACAGAGCTGGTGTAACTGAATCAGGTTTGAGGCATCCTTGCTCACACACGCTTTTTCAGTTCTGCCCACAAATGTTCTATCGGATTGAGGTCAAGGCTTTCTGATGGCCACACCAATACCTTGACGTTGTTGTCCTTAAGCCATTTTGCCACAACCCTGCTAGCAAGTATGCTTGGGGACATTGTCCATTTGGAAGACCCATTTGTGACCAAACTTTAACTTCCTGACTGATGTCTTGAGATGTTGCTTCAATATATCCACATAAAATTCACCCCTCCTCATGCTGCCATCTATTTTGTGAAGTGCGCCAGTCCCTCCTGCAGAAAAGCACCCCCACATCATGATGCCACCACCCCCATGCTTCACGGTTGGGATGATGTTCTTCGGCTTGCAAGCCTCCCCCTTTTTCCTTCAAACTTAACGATGGTCATTATGGCCAAACAATTATATTTTTGTTTCATCAGAACAAAGGTCCTTTCTTCAAAAAGTATGATCTTTATCCCCATGTGCAGTTGCAAACCGTAGTCTGGCTTTTTGTTAGGGCGGTTTTGGAGTAGTGGCTTCTTCCTTGCTGAGCAGCCTTTCAGGTAATGTCGATATAGGACTTGTTTTACTGTGGATATAGATACTTTTGTACCTGTTTCCTCCAGCATCTTTACAAGGTCCTTTGCTGTTGTTCTGGGATTGATTTCCACTTTTCACACCAAAGTACGTTCATCTCTAGGAGACATACCGCGTCTCCTACCTGAGCGGTATGACGGCTGCGTGGACCCATGGTGTTTATACTTGCATACTATTGTTTGTACAGATGAATGTGGTACCTTCAGGCATTTGGAAACTGCTCCCAAGGATGAACCAGTTTGTGGAGGTCTGAGTTTGAAGTGAGTTTGAAGGTAGGCCTTGAAATACATCCACAGGTACACCTCCAATTGACTCAAATGATGTCAATTAGCCTATTAGAAGCTTCTAAAGCCATGACATAATTTTCTGGAATTTTCCAATCTGTTTAATTTAGTGTATGTAGTAAACTTGTGACCCACTGGAATTGTGATACAGTGAATTATAAGTGAAATAATCTGTCTGTAAACAATTGTTGGAAAAATGACTTGTGTCATGCACAAAGTAGATGTCCTAACCGACTTGCCAAAACTATAGTTTGTTAACAATAAATTTGTGGAGTGGTTGAAAAACAAGTTTTAATGACTCCAACCTGTATGTAAGTGTATGTAAACTTCCTACTTCAACTGTATACTGAGGTCATGTGACAGATCATGTGACACTTTTGATTGCACACAGGTGGACTTAATTGAACACATTATGTGACTTCTGAAGGTAATTGTTTGCACCAGATCTTATTTAGGGGCTTCATAGGAAAGGGGGTGAATACATATGCACCCACAACTTTTCCCTTTCTTTTTATTTATAATTTTTTGAAACAAGTAATTTTTTTCATTACACTTCACCAATTTGGACTATTTTGTGTATGTCCATTACTTGAAATCCAAATAAAAATCCATTTAAATTACAGGTTGCAATACAATAACATAGGAAAAACGCCAAGGGGGATAAATACTTTTACAAGTCACTGTATCTGATAAAGGCAGACAGCTTAAATTCTGGTTAACCTCTTGAAATTTGGGGGCAGTATTTTCATTTTTGGAAAAATAACTTTCCCAAAGTAAACGGGCTATTTTTCAGGACCAGATAATAGAATATGCATAGAATTACAGCTTAGGATAGAAAACACTCTAAAGTTTCCAAAACGGAAAAATATTGTCTGTGAGTATAACAGAACTGATATTGCAGGCAAAAGCCTGAGAAAAATCCAATCAGGAGGTGACTCTTATTTAGAAACCTCTGCGTTCCTTTGTGTCCCTATAGAGCAGTGAAAGGGATATCAACCAGATTCCTAGCTTAGTAAATGAAAGTTAAAATATATAGCTACTACTAAATATAGCTCGCTCTCTCTTTCTCTCTCGATGTCTCTCGTTCTCTCTTGCTTCTCCTTAATTTTGGAAGTTGTCTTCCAAAAAAACTGTTGTCTTTTTCTCTCTTTGAGTCAACTACTCACCACATTTTATGCACTGCAGTGCTAGCTAGCTGTAGCTTATGCTTTCAGTACTAAATTAATTATCTGATCCTTTGATTGGGTGGACAACATGTCAGTTCATGCTACATGAGCTCTGATAGGTTGGAGGACATCCTCCGGAAGTTGACATAATTACTGTGTAAGTCTATGGAATGGGGTGAGAACCATAGGCCTCCTTGGTTTTGTTTTGAAGTCAATGTACCCAGAGGAGGACATTAGCTAGCAGTTATCTGGCTACACCATGGTGCTACCCTACAGAGGGCTGCTGAGGCTATTGTAGACCTTCGTTGCAAAACAATGCGTCTTAATCAAATATTTGGTGACGTGAATATATTTAGTATAGTTTTATCTAAAAAGGGTAACTTTGTTTATGTTTCACTTTGTTTTCTTCAATGCAATAATGAGTAAATACAAATAAAGTGTGAATTAAAGGGTATTTTTGTTCAAATCACAACATGCATATATACAATCTCTTTGAGGAAGACATCTTAATACTTGAAAGAATGGAATCATGAGAGATGATAGATATTGGGCAAAGTTTTTTTGTTGTTGTTCATAGCCACAAGATGAAGGTTAAACCAGTCAAATTACAGGAGGCTCTTATCAAGACAATGTACTGTACTTCAACATAGGACACAAAATAAAAATGCACACCTGATAATGGGATCTGCAGGTGCAAAGGAGTTAAAAGGAGCAATACAAAGTGTCTGGGTTCCCTGGTCTATCTCAAAGAGAATCGTATTATATCATCATTACATATCTGTGATACTCTTTATGAAAATGTTAAACATACACTTCTGTAGCTAATACACAAAACTGTGAAACAAATATATTTGGTATTGTTTAAATCCTTTTTTTTTACCTAAATGATTTTGCTGTAAACACCTTTCTGTTGAGATTTGATACAAGGAATGATGTCATGTGTGGCAAAGCAGACGAGTGTTCCTGTTCTCTGTGAATGTGGCTTATAGCTCTGGCAGAGCCTCTGGTCTTACATATAGTGGCAAGCCCGTACAGTATTGTATCTGGAAAATGTCTGCCTTCTCTCCATCAAGAGCTAAACACAAGACCTGATTAAAAATTATTTTAGGATGTCTCTGAAATCTTAGGAGATGAATCTTAACTGGTCAATAAAAGCTTATTCTTTTAAATAAGATTATTGTGAATACATCTGAAATAGTCTTTCCTCGAGCTATAAGAATGGGTGAACATCGCCATCTACTGGTGTGTTGGGGAAGTACATAATGTGACGTCCCCATTCGGACCTACTTTGATTGAGGCTTAACGTGATAATTACATTTGGCCAAAATTAATTGTAGAGTGTGGCAGGAAGACCCCATCATTTATTGCAATGCTGATCAATTTATTATTTTCTGAATTTGGGAATTTTTTACACTTTTGAACTAAATCCTTAATAGTATATCAACTTGAACTTTTGAGGCTTGTTCCATTTCTGGCCCCTCTCCTTTCTTTCTTTCTTTCTTTCTTTCTTTCTTTCTTTCTTTCTTTCTTTCTTTCTTTCTTTCTTTCTTTCTTTCTTTTTCTTTCTTTCTTTCTTTCTTTCTTTCTACCTCCGTCTCTGTAAGGTCAGTCTTATCTGCTTGGCTTTGAACTTTTGAGGCTTGTTCCATTTCTGGCCCCTCTCCTTTCTTTCTTTCTTTCTTTCTTTCTTTCTTTCTTTCTTTCTTTCTTTCTTTCTTTCTTTCTTTCTTTCTACCTCCGTCTCTGTAAGGTCAGTCTTATCTGCTTGGCTTGTGGCCAGCAGTCTTCGGCTGGAAGAGCAGAAAACGAGGAGAAAAAAGAAGGGAAATGGAACGAAGAAGGAGGCAGAGTGGAGAGGGGGAGGAAGGGGAAGGAGGTGGAATGGCGTATACGGGGGAGGTCTAAGCCCACTGAGGCATGAAGGAGAGCCCTGTGTTGATAAAAGACCATGTAACTTACATATGCAACACACCACTTTAATGAGGTGTATTTAAAACAACCGGCGTGCAACACACAATACACAACAGCTTGCGATGCAGCCCAGGGTGAAGGCCCATGTTCCATACAGCCATTCTGCATAATGGATTACATAACATTTACATAGTGCTTCTCACATGGTTTTCCAAGTACCTTACCTGGATGATGCACGGCATGGCAGCCATTTTGTGCTAGAATGGCCCATATATTTATCTGCTCCTCTCTGGAGCATTAATTTCCCCCCTCTCCCTTCAGCTCTCTACCTCTATTCTGCAGCTGGCATGGACAGAACGGTCCAAACACAGCCAGAAAACCAGAGAAAACACGTCTTCTACAGTCAATTATGATAATTAATGGTAATATACTGAGCCTCCAGCATATCCAATTGTCAGTTTGTCTAATTAATGTCACCTCTCTGGGAGTACATTTAGCAGGCAGACGAAAGAACAGTCACCTGTTTTGGCAGCCTGAGCCTCACCACAGCAGACAGAGAGAGTTAACTTACCCCTGAAAACCTATCAAAGAATGATTTACATGATTTTAACATGGATTCAGTGTGTACCTACAAGATCCTCTACAATTGATAAAATGTTAACCTGTTCTATAGTTCCTTATTGACATGTACTACATTATGTATTATCGAACACAAACATTATATAATGCATAGGATAGGTTTAAGTTAAAGTGAAACATATGGAGAGGAGTTGCCTGAGTACCATCTCCCTGCTGTTCTAATAGAATGTGATGTGATTACATTATATCATATTCTATTACATTGTCATATTTCAGTGATAATGCCCGAGAAGCCGTTGATTGGAGGATATATTGGCATGGGGGTTAGTAGGCCTGGCTTTGAGGGCATTATCACTTTTATAATGGGTTACCAACATTTTCAAATAATGATTGACATATTTTCATTAAAAGTGTTATTTTGATTAATTCATTCACACAATTTCACCTTCCACAAGATATAGTCCTGACACAAATATAGAGTTTCTACCCAATACAGGCTGGTCTTTTGTTCTATTGGTTTGGTTGCCAGAGTTGCGACCCAGTCTTTTTGTTCTGTATCTATGGATGCGACCCAGTCGTTCGTTCTAAATGTTCCATTGCCGTACTGGCTGACAACGTTCTTATCCCTTGTTTGCTAGCTAGCCAACTACGGCTAACTTACAATCACATCAAAACGTACAGCCAGATAACAGGAAATTAGCTGCAACTGTTTTCTAGTGACGTTTATTTGGATACATCCATAACAATGCTAATATGGCACAATTGCAAACTAGCTGCACTTCATTTCATTTGACCTTTTTTCAATTGGCATTTCTTTGAATATATCCATAAAAATGATGTCAGCTGATTCCTGATTTCAACTGTCTGAGAAAATCTGCCTAACTGTCTCATCCTGACATGTTCATTACTATGGGACAGCTGGAGATCAAATTTGAAAATTTAAACAAAGTTGTAAATGAAGGAGCAAGGTTTATACAAATCCCCGCTGTAGAAAACTAAATGTCTGTCTAAAAGATATGTCAGAAAATGTCTAGATGCTTTTTATAGTGGAGATCAAGTTTATAAATTGCCTGGCTGGACTGATGAGACAGTGGGTTGCGCGGTCAGATGTAAAATAGGCATTTTAACATTGTAGATTTAGCCGGTGGTAACTTGTTGAATAGACACCGGCTGGAATGCGGATTTTACCAATCAGCATTCAGGATAAGACTCACCTGTTGTATAACATGTCATATTACATGACATGACATAATATAATATAATATTAAACTTCATATCATATGTGAGTCTCACACTGTACTGTCTGACTGTGGTTCTGATCAGAGGCGTCAGCAGGGCTGTAATTATATATGTAGATGTCAGACGCTCGATGACACGGCAGTGGCAAAGGTCTGAGAGAGTTGCTATAATCAATGACCACGCATAGAATTGTTATTAGAGATGCCAGATGCGCTATGCCAACACAAACCACCAACACTGCCTGGCAACCGTACTGTACCAACTCTCTGGATTGCATAATTCAAAGAGCTGTTTAATCAGCGAGAATGTAACTTGTATAAACAGGGAGGACTGGATGACACACACACACACACACACACATACACAGAGCAGAGGAATCATAAGTTATTTTTCTATTTTTAGTTTATTTTAGTAAATACTTTCTAAACAGTTTTCTTTCTTAGAACTGCATTGTTGGTTAAGGGCTTGTGAGTAAGCATTTCACTGTAAAGTCTACACCTGTTGTATTCGGTGCATGTGACAAATAAAATTAGATTTGATTTGATGTGTTAGTGTTTGGTGTCAACAATTGGACAAGAAAAGTACAGTGAAGTCCTCCAGTATGTGGCTGTAAGAGAGTTACACTATTGTATAAATAGACAATATTTTAAGCATGCAGTGAACACATGACTAAGTATCTGTCTATACATAAACTAAAAAAAAACATCCTCTCACTGTCAAATGCGTTTATTTTCAGCAAACTTAACATGTGTAAATATTTGTATGAACATAACAAGATTCAACAACTGAGACATAAACTGAACAAGTTCCACAGACATGTGACTAACAGAAATTGAATAATGTGTCCCTGAACAAAGGGGGGTCAACATCAAAAGTAACAGTATCTGGTGTGGCCACCAGCTGCATTAAGTACTGCAGTGCATCTCCTCCTCATGGACTGCACCAGATTTGCCAGTTTTTGCTGTGAGATGTTACCCAACTCTTCCACCAAGACACCTGCAAGTTCCCGGACATTTCTGGGTGGAATGGCCCTAGCCCTCACCCTCCGATCCAACAGGTCCCAGACGTGCTCAATGGGATTGAGATCCGGGCTCTTCGCTGGCCATGACAGAACACTGACATTCCTGTCTTGCAGGAAATCAAGCACAGAATGAGCAGTATGGCTGGTGGCATTGTCATGCTGGAGGGTCATGTCAGGATGAGCCTGCAGGAAGGGTACCACATGAGGGAGGAGGATGTCTTCCCTGTAACGCACAGCGTTGAGATTGCCTGCAATGACAACAAGCTCAGTCCGATGATGCTGTGACACACCCCCCCACACTATGACGGACCCTCCACCTCCAAATCAATCCCACTCCAGAATACAGGCCTCAGTGTAACGCTCATTCCTTCAACGATAAACACGAATCCGACCATCACCCCCGGTGAGACAAAACTGGGACTCGTCAGTGAAGAGCACTTTTTGTCAGTCCTGCCTGGTCCAGCGACGGTGGGTTTGTGCCAAGAGGCGACGTTGTTGCCGGTGATTTCCAGTGAGGACCTGCCTTACAACAGGCCTAAAAGCCCTCAGTCCAGCCTCTCTCAGCCTATTGTGGACAGTCTGAGCACTGATTGAGGGATTGTGTGTTCCTGGTGTAACTCGGGCAGTTGTTGTCCTGTCCTGCCATCCTGTGCCTGTCCCGCAGGTGTGATATTCGGATGTACCGATCCTGTGCAGGTGCTGTTACACGTGGTCTGCCACTGCGAGGACGATCAGCTGTCCGTCCTGTCTCCCTGTAGCTCTGTATTAGGCATCTCACAGTACACACGTTGCAATTTATTGCCCTGACCACATCTACAGTCCTCATGCCTCCTTCCATCATGCCTAAGGCACGTTCACGCAGATGAGCAGGGACCCTGGGCATCTTTCTTTTGGTGTTTTGCAGAGTCAGCAGAAAGGCCTATTTAGTGTCCTAAGTTTTCATAACTGTGACCTTAATGTGACCGTCTGTAAGCTGTTAGTGTCTTAACGACCGTTCCACAGGTGCATGTTCATTAATTAATTGCTACAATATCCGGACCCCTTCTACTGCCGGTACGGGGCACGGAACCCCGCCAATCCTTCACGACAGGAATACCGACATAATCTGCCGGAGGATCCCAACAGGCCCCTCATTGCGTGACATCCCTGAAGGCCCATTCTGCTAACTGTGGCCTGCTAGCTATCTATAGCATATTGGACTGTTAGCTGATACACCGGTCAGTTTCTTGGACCACTATACCCATTTTGCCATTTTTCTTGGACCTCTATACCCATCACCTGGTTTAAATGTCTCTAGAGACTAATTCTCTCTCTTCATTACTCAATACCTAGGTTTACCTCCAATATCCTCTCTTCCTACCATACCTTTGTCTGTGCATTATGCCTTGAATCTACGCCATCGTGCCCAGAAACCTGCTCCCTTTACTCTCTGTTCCGAAAGTGCTAGACGGCCAGTTCTTATAGCCTTTAGCCGTACCCTTATCCTACTCCTCTGTTCCTCTGGTGATGTAGAGGTTAATCCAGGACCTGCAGTGCCTAGCTCCACTCCTACTCCCCAGGTGCTCTCATTTGTTGACTTCTGTAACCGTAAAAGCCTTGGTTTCATGCATGTTAACATTAGAAGCCTACTCCCTAAGTTTGCTTTCTTCACTGCTTTAGCACATTCTGCCAACATTTGTCGTGTGTGAATCCTGGCTTAGGAAAACGACCAAAAACCCTGAAATTTCCATCCCTAACTATAACATTTTCCGCCAAGATAGAACTGCCAAAGGGGATGGTGTTGCAATCTACTGCAGAGATAGCCTGCAGAGTTATATTTTACTATCCAGGTCTGTACCAAAACAATTTGAGCTTCTACTTCTAGAAATTCACCTTTCCAGAAACAGGTCTCTCACCATTTCTGCTTGTTATAGACCACCCTCTGCCCCCAGCTGTGCCCTGGACACCATATGTGAATTGATTGCCCCCTCATCTATCTTCTGAGCTCCTGCTGCTAGGTGAGCTAAACTGGGACATGCTTAACACCCCGGTCATCCTACAATCTAAGCTTGATGCCCTCAATCTCATACAAATGATCAATGAACCTACCAGGTAAACCCCAAATCTGTAAACAAGGGCACCCTCATAGATATCATCCTAACTAACTCACCCTCCAAATACAACTCTGCTGTTTTCACCTAGATCTCAGCGATCACTGCCTCATTGCCTGTATCCGTAATGGGTCTGCGGTCAAATGACCACCCCTCATCACTGCCAAACACTCCCTAAAACACTTCAAGTTTCTAATTTACGTGGCCCGTGTATCCAGAAGAAGAAAAATGGACCTCATCCCGTCACTAGAGGATGCCTGGTTATTGTTTAAAAGTGCCTTCCTCGCCATCTTAAATAAGCATGCTCCATTCAAAAAATGTAGAACTAGGAATAGATACAGTGTCTTGCGAAAGTATTCGGCCCCCTTGAACTTTGCGACCTTTTGACACATTTCAGGCTTCAAACATGAAGATAAAAAACTGTATTTTTTGTGAAGAATCAACAACAAGTGGGACACAATCATGAAGTGGAACGACATTTATTGGATTTTTCAAACTTTTTTAACAAATCAAAAACTGAAAAATTGGGCGTGCAAAATTATTCAGCCCCTTTACATTCAGTGCAGCAAACTCTCTCCAGAAGTTCAGTGAGGATCTCTGAATGATCCACTGTTGACCTAAATGACTAATGATGATAAATACAATCCACCTGTGTGTAATCAAGTCTCCGTATAAATGCACCTGCACTGTGATAGTTTCAGAGCTCCGTTAAAAGCGCAGAGAACATCATGAAGAACAAGGAACACACCAGGCAGGTCCGAGATACTGTTGTGAAGAAGTTTAAAGCCGGATTTGGATAAAAAAAAGATTTCCCAAGCTACATCCCAAGGAGCACTGTGCAAGTGATAATATTGAAATGGAAGGAGTATCAGACCACTGCAAATCTACCAAGACCTGGCCGTCCCTCTAAACTTTCAGCTCATACAAGGAGAAGACTGATCAGAGATGCAACCAAGAGGCCCATGATCACTCTGGATGAACTGCAGAGCTCTACAGCTGAGGTGGGAGACTCTGTCCATAGGACAACAATCAGTTGTATATTGCACAAATCTGGCTTTTATGGAAGAGTGGCAAGAAGAAAGCCATTTCTTAAAGATATCCATAAAAAGTGTTGTTTAAAGTTTGCCACAAGCCACCTGGGAGACACACCAAACATGTGGAAGAAGGTGCTCTGGTCAGATGAAACCAAAATTGAACTTTTTGGCAACAATGCAAAACGTTATGTTTGGCGTAAAAGCAACACAGCTCATCACCCTGAACACACCTTTCCCACTGTCAAACTGTTATGTAGGTGAATGAGGACCCAAAAGCGACTTGGCGAAAACAGAGTCTTTATTCCAGTAAAGGAAATAGGCAATACTCCTAGACAAATCAGAGCAGAAAACAAAACATAAAAAACTAATTCCACTCGTAGTGACGAGGACAGACTGGAGACTCGACCATAAACTGTAGGTTGCCTCGGGAAGGCACCGACCGTAGCAGACTCAGACACCTGCTCACACGCAGCATCTGAGGGAAACAAGACACAGCACGGCGAACAATATACAAGGATCCGACAGGACAGAAACGGAAGACAAGGGGAGAAATAGGGACTCTAATCAGAGGGCAAGATACGGAACAGGTGTGAAAAGATTAGATGATTGATAGGGGAATAGGAACAGCTGGGAGCGGGAACGGAACGATAGAGAGAAGAGAGAGAGGGAGGGGGAGAGAGAGGGATAGAAAAAGGGAACGAACCTAATAAGACCAGCAGGGGGAAACGAACAGAAGGGAAAGCATAATGACAAGACAATATAAGACAAAACATGACAGTACCCCCCCCACTCACCGAGCGCCTCCTGGCGCTCTCGAGGAGGAACACTGGCGGCAACGGAGGAAATCATAGATCACAAACGGTCCAGCACGTCCCGAGAAAGAACCCAACTCCTCTCCTCAGGACCGTAACGAAAAACGATAAAAAGGGAAACTAGGGTACTACTTTAAAAAAAAAATGAGACACGGGTAGAGAACTGAAAGCTTTAGAGCAAACAGGACCAAACAGGCCAGGAGAGTAACAACTAGGGACAGACTGAGACACAGCAAGGGCAGGAACAAGAACAGGAGAGATGCGATGGCAGGGAACAGACTGAGACCCAGCAAGACCAGGAGCAGAAGCAGAAAAAAAATTACCAGACTTATTCTGCGCGCAGTCCGAACACGCAGCCACGAAACGGCGCGTGTCACGCTCCTGAGTAGGCCACCAAAACCGCTGGCGAATAGAAGCAAGCGTACCCCGAACGCCGGGATGGCCAGCTAACTTGGCAGAGTGAGCCCACTGAAGAACAGCCAGACGAGTAGAAACAGGGACGAAAAGAAGGTTACTAGGACAAGCGCGCGGCGACGCAGTGTGCGTGAGTGCTTGCTTAACCTATCTCTCAATTCCCCAGACAGTCAACCCGACAACACGCCCAACAGGAAGGATCCCCTCGGGATCGGTAGAAGCCACAGAAGAACTAAAGAGACGGGATAAAGCATGAGGCTTGGTGTTCTTAGTACCCGGGCAATAAGAAATAATGAACTCGAAACGAGCGAAAAACAACGCCCAACGAGCATGACGCGCATTCAGTCGTTTGGCAGAACGGATGTACTCAAGGTTCTTTTGGTCAGTCCAAACGACAAAAGGAACGGTCGCCCCCTCCAACCACTGTCGCCATTTGCCTAGGGCTAAACGGATGGCGAGCAGTTCGCGGTTAGCCACATCATAGTTACGTTCCGACGGTGACAGGCGATGAGAAAAATACGCACAAGGGTGGACCCCATCGTCAGTATCGGAGCGCTGGGACAGAATGGCTCCCACGCCCAGCCCCGACGCGTCAACCTCAACAATAAACTGTTTAGTGACGTCAGGTGCAACAAGGATAGGAGTGGATGCAAAACGCTTCTTGAGGAGATCAGAACAACAATCATACGACCGGTGAGGAGGAAGGGAGTTGGCTCTGGACCGACTGAAGACCGAGCGCAGATCATGATATTCCTCCGGCACTCCTGTCAAATCACCAGGTTCCTCCTGAGAAGAGGGGACAGAACAAACAGGAGAAATAGCAGACATTAAACACTTCACATGACAAGAAACGTTCCAGGAAAGGATAGAATTACTAGACCAATCAAAAGAAGGATTATGAGACACAAGCCAGGGATGACCCAAAACAACAGGTGTAAAAGGTGAACAAAAAATCAAAAAAGAAATGGTCTCACTATGGTTACCAGATACAGTGAGGGTTAAAGGTAGTGTTTCACATAATATACTGGGGAGAGGACTACCATCCAAGGCAAACATGACCGTGGGCTCCCCTAACTGTCTGAGAGGAATGTCATGTTCCCGAGCCCAGGCTTCGTCCATAAAACAGCCCTCCGCCCCAGAGTCTATTAATGCACTGCAGGAAGCTGCCGATCCGGTCCAGCGTAGATGGACCGGTAAGGTAGTACAGGTACTTGACGGAGAGGACCGTCTAGTAGCGCTTATCAGTCGCCCTCCGCTTACTGATGAGCTCTGGCCTTTAACTGGACATGAAATGACAAAATGACCAGCGGAACCGCAATAGAGACAGAGGCGGTTGGTGATTCTCCGTTCCCTCTCCTTAGTCGAAATGCGAATACCCCCAGCTGCATGGGCTCAACACCTGAGTCAGTGGGGAAAGATGGTAGTGTCGGAGAGAGGGGAGACACAGTTAACGCGAGCTCTCTTCTATGAGCTCGGTGACGAAGATCTACCCGTCGTTCAATGCGAATAGCGAGTTCAATCAAAGAATCCACGCTGGATGGAACCTCCCGAGAGAGAATCTCATCCTTAACCTTAGCGTGGAGTCCCTCCAGAAAACGAGCGAGCAACGCCTGCTCGTTCCAGTTACTGGAGGCAGCAAGAGTGCGAAACTCTATAGAGTAATCCGTTATGGATCGATTACCTTGACATAGGGAAGACAGGGACCAGGAAGCTTCTTTCCCAAAAACTGAACGATCAAAAACCCTTATCATCTCCTCTTTAAAGTTCAGATAATTGTTAGTACACTCAGCGCTTGCCTCCCAGATAGCTGTGCCCCACTGCCGAGCCCGACCAGTAAGGAGTGATATGACGTAGGCAATCCGAGCTCTCTCTCTTGAGTATGTGTTGGGTTGGAGAGAGAACACTATATCACACTGGGTGAGAAAGGAGCGGCACTCAGTGGGCTGCCCAGAATAACATGGTGGGTTATTAACCCTAGGTTCCGGAGGCTCGGAAGACCCGGAAGTAGCTGGTGGCACGAGACGAAGACTCTGATACTGTCCTGAGAGGTCGGAGACCTGAGCGGCCAGGGTCTCAACGGCATGCCGAGCAGCAGACAATTCCTGCTCGTGTCTGCCGAGCATCGCTCCCTGGAACTCGAGAGTAGAGTAGAGAGAATCCATAGTCGCTGGGTCCATTCTTGGTCGGATCCTTCTGTTATGTAGGTGAATGAGGACCCAAAAGCGACTTTGCGAAAACAGAGTCTTTATTCCAGTAAAGGAAATAGGCAATACTCCTAGACAAATCAGAGCAGAAAACAAAACATAAAAAACTAATTCCACTCGTAGTGACGAGGACAGACTGGAGACTCGACCATAAACTGTAGGTTGCCTCGGGAAGGCACCGACCGTAGCAGACTCAGACACCTGCTCACACGCAGCATCTGAGGGAAACAAGACACAGCACGGCGAACAATATACAAGGATCCGACAGGACAGAAACGGAAGACAAGGGGAGAAATAGGGACTCTAATCAGAGGGCAAGATACGGAACAGGTGTGAAAAGATTAGATGATTGATAGGGGAATAGAAACAGCTGGGAGCGGGAACGGAACGATAGAGAGAAGAGAGAGAGGGAGGGGGAGAGAGAGGGATAGAAAAAGGGAACGAACCTAATAAGACCAGCAGGGGGAAACGAACAGAAGGGAAAGCATAATGACAAGACAATATAAGACAAAACATGACACAAACATGGTGGTGACAGCATCATGGTTTGGGCCTTCTTTTCTTCAGCAGGGACAGGGAAGATGGTTAAAATTGATGGGAAGATGGATGGAGCCAAATACAGGACCATTCTGGAAGAAAACCTGATGGAGTCTGCAAAAGACCTGAGACTGGGATGGAGATTTGTCTTCCAACAAGACAATGATCCAAAACATAAAGCAAAATCTACAATGGAATGGTTCAAAAATAAACATATCCAGGTGTTAGAATGGCCAAGTCAAAGTCCAGACCTGAATCCAATCGAGAATCTGTGGAAAGAACTGAAAACTGCTGTTCACAAATGCTCTCCATCCAACCTCACTGGGCTCGAGCTGTTTTGCAAGGAGGAATGGGAAAAAAATGCAGTTTCTCGATGTGCAAAACTGAGACATACCCCAAGCGACTTACAGCTGTAATCGCAGCAAAAGGTGGCGCTACAAAGTATTAACTTAAGGGGGCTGAATAATTTTGCACGCCCAATTTTTCAGTTTTTGATTTGTTAAAAAAGTTTGAAATATCCAATAAATGTCATTCCACTTCATGATTGTGTCCCACTTGTTGTTGATTCTTCACAAAAAATACAGTTTTATATCTTTATGTTTGAAGCCTGAAATGTGTTAAAAGGTCGCAAAGTTCAAGGGGGACGAATACTTTCGCAAGGCACTGTATAGCCCTTGGTTCACCCCAGAACTGTCTGCCCTTGACCAGCACAAAAACATCCTGTGGCGTTCTGCATTGAAATCAAATAGCCTCCGTGATATGCAACTTTTCAGGGAAGTTAGGAACCAATATACACAGGCAGTTAAGAAGGCTAAGGCTAGCTTTTACAAACAGAAATTTGCATCCTGTAGTACAAACTCAAAAAGGTTCTGGGACACTGTAAAGTCCATGGAGAATAAGAGCACCTCCTCCCAGCTGCCCACTGCACTGAGGCTAGGAAACACTGTCACTACCGATAAATCCACAATAATTGAGAATTTCAATAAGCATTTCTCTACGGCTGGCCATGCTTTCCACCTGTCTACCCCTACCCCGGTCAACAGCACTGCGCTCCCCACAGCAACTCGCCCAAACCTCCCCCACTTCTCCTTCACCCAAATCCAGATAGCTGATGTTCTGAAAGAGCTGCAAAATCTGGATCCCTACAAATCAGCCAGGCTAGACAATCTGGACCCTCTCTTTCTAAAATTATCTGCCGAAATTATTGCAACCACTACTAGCCTGTTAAACCTCTCTTTCGTGTCGTCTGAGATTCCCATAGATTGGAAAGCTGCCGCGGTCATCCCCTCTTCAAAGGGGGAGACACTCTAGACCCAAATGGCTACAGACCTATATCTATTTTCACCCTGCCTTGCTAAGGTCTTTGAAAGCCAAGTTATCAAACAGATTACCAACCATTTCGAATCTCACCGTACCTTCTCCGCTATGCAATCTGGTTTCAGAACTGGTCATGGGTGCACCTCAGCCACGCTCAAGGTCCTAAACGATATCATAACCGCCATCGATAAGAGACATTACTGTGCAGCCGTATTCATCGACCTGGCTAAGGCTTTTGACTCTGTCAATCACAACATTCTTATTGGCACACTCAACAGCCTTGGTTTCTCAAATGATTGCTTCACTTGGTTCACCAACTGTTATCCGGACATCTGGCAGTCTCTATGGGGGTGCCACGGGGTTCAATTCTCGGGCCGATTCTCTTCTATGTATACATCAATGATGTTGCTCTCGCTGCTGGTGATTCTTTGATCCACCTCTACGCAGACGACATCATTCTGTATACTTCTGGCCCTTCGTTGGACACTGTGTTAACTAACCTCCAGACGAGCTTCAATGCCATACAACTCTCCTTCCGTCGCCTCCACGGAACTGCTCTTAAATGCAAGTAAAACTAAAAGCATGCTCTTCAACCGATCGCTGCCCGCAACTGCCCGGTTCTGACTTAGAATATGTGGACAACTACAAATACCTAGGTGTCTGGTTAAACTGTAAACTCTCCTTCCAGACTCACATTAAACATCTCCAATCCAAAACTAAATCTAGAATCGGCTTCCTATTTCGCAACAAAGCATCCTTCACTCATGCAGCCAATCATATCCTCGTAAAACTGACCATCTGCCCGATCCTCAACTTCGGCAATGTAATTTACAAAATAGCCTCCAACACTCTACTCAACAAATTGGATGCAGTCTATCACAGTGCCATCCGTTTTGTCACCAAAGCTCCATATACTACCCACCACTGTGACCTGTATGCTCTCGTTGGCTGGCCCTTGCTTCATACTCATTGTCAAATCCACTGGCTCCAGGTCATCTACAAACCTCTGCTAGGTAAAGCCCTGCCTTATCTCAGCTCACTGGTCACCATAGTAGCACCCACCCGTAGCACGCACTTCAGCAGCTATATCTCACTGGTCACCCCCAAAGCAAAATCTTCCTTTGGCCGCCTCTCCTTCCAGTTCCCTGCTGCTAATGACTGGAATGAACTGCAAAAATCTCTGAAGCTGGAGACTCATATCTTCCTCACTAGCTTTAAGCACCAGCTGTCAGAGCTGCTCACAGATCACTGCACCTGTACATAGCTCATCTGTAAATAACCCATCCAATCTACCTCATCCCCATACTGTATTTATTTATTCTGCTCCTCTGCACCCCAGTATCTCAACTTGCACATTCATCATCTGCACATCCTACCATTCCAGTGTTTAATTGCTATATTGTAATTACTTTGCCACTATGGCCTATTTATTGCCTTACCTCTTATCCTACCTCATTTGCACATGCTGTATATAGATTTTTCTACTCTATTATTGATTGAATGTTTTTTTATTCCATGTGTAACTCTGTGTTGTTGTATGTGTTGAACTGCTTTGCTTTATCTTGGCCAGGTCGCAGTCGCAAATGAGAACTTGTTCTCAACTAGCCTACCTGGTTAAATAAAGGTGAAATAAATTAAAAAATATATATAAAAAATGTTTTGTTTATGGTTCATTGAACAAGCATGGGAAAGAGTGTTTGAACCCTTTACAATGAAAATCTGTGAAGTTATTTGGATTTTTCCGAATTATCTTCAAAAGACAGGGTCCTGAAAAAGGTATGTTTCCTTTTTTGCTGAGTTTATATAATGATAATGAGAAACTAATCCTTGAAACTGAACTAATGAAAGAACATAAAAAACAGCAAGGGATAGAGGAGAGAAAGAGAGACAGAGAGAGAGAGAGAAAGAGAGAGAGAGAAAGAGAGAGAGATGTATTTATACTCCTGCTGAGTGTAAAGAATGAAGGTACTTCGCAGTGTGTTTATCTCTCCTCTGGATGTATTGTTGGAGGGGAACTCTTTTCTGTTCTCTACAGAGACAGTGTAATTGGTCTGGGCTGGAGGGTTCCTCCCTCTGCCTGGGAAATTCATGTGTTTCTAGTCATCTGCCCCTGCTCACCAAAAGTGTGTGTGTGTGTGTGTGTGTGTGTGTGTGTGTGTGTGTGTGTGTGTGTGTGTGTGTGTGTGTGTGTGTGTGTGTGTGTGTGTGTGTGTGTGTGTGTGTGTGTGTGTGTGTGTGTGTGTGTGTGTGTGTGTGTGTGTGTGTGTGTGTGTGTGTGTGTGTGTCAGGTATGTAGGCCTCCTTGCTCACACACGCTTTTTCAGTTCTGCCCACAAATGTTCTATAGGATTGAGGTCAGGGCTTTGTGATAGCAACTCCAATACCTTGACTTTGTTGTCCTTAAGCCATTTTGCCACAACTTTAAAAGTATGCTTGGGGTCATTGTTAATTTTGTCTCTCAAGTCAAACGGCATTTATTCCGCAAGGGAAGTCATCTACATATAGGTTTCCATTGCAGATTTTCCCTCTGTGACTTCTACCTGATGTGAGGGGTGTTGAAGAGGACACCTCCCATAGAGAGGGTCAGATAGACCCTGGGTGAACAGAAAATGTGTGGAAGATGAGGGCTTTGTGGAGGGTCAAATGACTTCAGGCAGTTGAGGAAGGTGAGGGGGCTGTGAAGGGTCAAATGACTTCAGGTAGTTGAGGAAGGTGAGGGGGCTGTGGAGGGTCAAATGACTTCAGGTAGTTGAGGAAGGTGAGGTGGCTGTGGAGGGTGAAATGAGTTCAGGTATTTGAGGAAGGTGAGGTGGCTGTGGAGGGTGAAGTGGAAAGTGAGATAATTGAGAGATGGTTGTGTTGATAATTCACCAGCTGAGGCGGAGCACCAATGCAGATCAGTTATGCAGAATATGAAAAACAAACCAGACACAGCCACACAATGTACATACTGATGTAAACAGTAGTAGATAATAGAGAGATTATCTCCCCCTCTCTCTCTCCAGCCCTGCCTAGTGGGACTGAGGCCAAATACAGTTGGAGGGTTTTGTGTAAATTCCACTGCAAGCCAATTAATCCAAATAATCATCTAATCAGCAGCAAGCCTTTGGTACCCTACTTCCTGTTTCCTGGCCTGATTCTGGACCCACCAGCGCTCTGATCCTGACCTCTGACCCCTTAGCACCATTGCCATCAGTTACAAAACAAACGTATGTGCTGTAAAGACCACTGCTCACACTGCTACTCCTCCATTAGAGAGGTTCAACCGGCCACAGAGTTCTTTAATACCTTAATATCTAACAGTCTATTATTGTTGTTGGTTAGTTGTCCAATAGATTGTACCAGGTAAATATAGACAGAAGCAGGCACAGACGATTAGAGTAGTCCTGTGTTGGCATCAAAAGTCAATTGAATGCTTCAATTGAATGCAAAAGGACCTGAACCCCATCAGAGGAAGGAGAGTAGTTTGTGTCTGTCTAAGGAATTTCCACTTCTATGTTAAGCGTTAAGCCATATAAGCGCTATAGATAACAGTCAGCACTTTATTTGCCCTATCTCTCCATTCAGGACCAGGTTTGGTCAGCCCTCACTTCTCTACAGACATTGTGAATGATTGTATGACTCCTTTCAGTTAACTCATGACCATGATACAGCTTTACTGTCCTAACTGTGATAGAAGCTATCTGGCATCTGCTGTCACATGTGACCATTCAAACTTTCCTGCACAACTCAAGACCACATTAGCCAACTGAGCTGATGCCTAGTGACTGGGTGTGTACTCCATCCAAAGTGTAATTAATAACTTCACCATGCTCAAAGGGACATTCAATGT
Organism: Oncorhynchus gorbuscha; assembly: GCF_021184085.1. Lineage (NCBI taxonomy): Eukaryota > Metazoa > Chordata > Actinopteri > Salmoniformes > Salmonidae > Oncorhynchus > Oncorhynchus gorbuscha. Next base: position 37,717,323 of record NC_060175.1, on the reverse strand, counting down.
CTGTTTTTATTTTACTTTACCCATCTACCAATAGGTGCCCTTCTTTGTGAGGCATTGGAAAAGCTCCCTTATCTTTGTGCTTGAATCTGTGTTTGAAATGCATTGCTCTACTGAGGGACTTAAAATAACATATACAGTAATTGTATATGTGGGGTAAAGAGATGAGGTAGTCATAAAAAAACAAACACTTATTGCACACGGAGTGAATTCATACAACTTACATTGTGACTTGTCAAGCACATTTTTATTCCTGAACTTAGATAGGCTTGCCAAGACAAAAGGGGTTGAATACTTATTGACTCAAGACATTTCAGATTAGTTTTTAATCTAATTTGTGAATATTTCTAAAAACATAATTCCACTTTGACATTATGGGGTGTTGTGTGTAAGCCAGTGACACGCTGGCCTACACACGCTGTAGCACAACAATGGAAAAAGTAAAGGGGTGTGAATACTCTGAAGGCACTATAAGTAAATCAAATGGACCCGGACGTGTTTGGTTGTAGTTGTGTTTAGTTGTTTAAGGTTCCAAACATGTCATTTTCATAATCCATCTGACTAAATGACAGCATAGGTTTCAAGTATCATGTTACCTAGTCTTGGGTGTTATAGCCTGCAAGATGTTATAGGAGAGACAGGCTGGATGAAAGTAAATGTTAACTGATGACCTGGAATAAAATAAAAAATATTTAACGTACAGGCCATTGTCTCCTCTAGTTCAGATTAATTTCTGATGTTAGCAAAATATCAACAAGTGACAATGTTTGAAAATTATATATGACATCCCTAGAACGACTTACGTCTTAATTAATTGACTTGATGGATCAGCTGTCTCACATAAATGTATATCGACATGTTAGTGGTTAAAATATATATCTTTATGATTCTGGGGGTCAAATACCTTGTGTCAAGCCACAGAAATGAAATGTGATAAGCATGATCAGTTTGCCAATTGTTGAATAGAATTGTAACGGTTGTCGTAGGTGGAAGAATGTGAAGAGGACCAAGGTGCAGCGTGGTACGTGTTCATGGTAAATTTAATAAAGAAACTGAACACTAGAACAAAAATCAAAAACAAAAACAAAGCGGGGGGACGGGACGCTTGATATGGTCCCCCAATAATTTTTCATAATCTGAAAAGCAAAAGTGATCCTAGATCAGCACTCTTGGATCTTGTAAATCTTGTAAATATGGGCCTAGAAGTACTCAGCATATAAAGAAAATGGGTGAAATGATGGAGAATAACCCAGTTACCATCAATTTCCTGGATTAGTTATGTCAAAAAAGGATTAAAAAATAAGCATGAAATTCCTAATTGACCATACTGCCATGTCTACATACTAAAAAAAAGACAACGAAAGAGAGCTTCCAAGAGGATCCAAACACTGCAGGTTCAAACCCCACATGTGCAGATTGTCAATATACTGAATGAAGTGTACATAAATATGGGTGTGTTTGCATAATTAAATGCTGTTCAAATGTCCTATGAATGAAATGAAAATACTATATCACCTACAATACAGTCCTCAAATGCACATTGGCATTACATCTGGAAAGAATGTAGGTTTCTTCCTATGTTTTGGCCTTTCTAGGGAGTTTTTCCTAGCCACCGTGCTTCTACACCTGCTTTGCTTGCTGTTTGGGATTTTAGGATGGGTTTCTGTACAGCACTTTGATATATCAGCTGATGTAAGAAGGACTATATAAATACATTTGATTTGATTTGATTTGAGAGAAACATAATGGGGATGTATTCCAATATGCTTTAATTTGGTTGCTGTGATATGTTATGGTGATATTAGGTCAAACTTAAATACAATTTTTTTTAAATGTTTGGAGGACCTCCAAGACATGAACATCAATGGAATATTATTTTAAACCTAAAACAAATATGCTATTAAGGTGAATGTTCTGTGCAACGTAACTTAAACATGAATGTATGAATTACATCACAACTAAGCATATTTTGTGTTTTGGTAGCCTACCTCTTGCAATGTTCCCACAACATACAGTGCATTCAGAAAGTATTCAGACACCTTTTTACACATTTTGTTATGTTAAAATGGATGAAATTACATTTTTCCTCATCAATATACACACAATAAAGACAAAGCGAAAACAGGTTTTTAGAAATGTATTAACAACAATAAACAAAAATACCTTATTTACATAAGTATTCAGACCCTTTGCTATGAAACTTGAAATTGAGCTCATGTGACAAATAAAATTGATCATCCTTGAGATGTTTCTACAACTTGATTGGAGTCCACCTGTGGTAAATTAAATTGATTGGACATGATTTGGATAAGCACACACATGTCTATATAAGGTCCCACAGTTGACAGTGCATGTCAGAGCAAAAACCAAGCCATGAGGTCGAAAGAATTGTCTGTAGAGCTCCGAGACAGGATTGTGTCGAAGCACAGATCTGGGGAAAGCTACAGCATTGAAGGTCGCCAAGAAGACAGTGCCCTCCATCATGCTTAAATGGAAGACTCTTCCTAGTGCAGGCCACCCGGCCAAACTGAGCATGGTCACTCTGACAGAGCTCCAAAGTTCCTCTGTAGAGATGGGAGAACCTTTCAGAAGGACAACCATCTCTGCAGTACTCCACCAATTAAGCCTATATGGTAGAGTGGCCAGACGGAAGCAACTCCTCAGTAAAAGGCACATGAGAGCCCGCTTGGAGTTTGCCAAAAGGCGCTTAAAGGACTCACAGACCATGAGAAACAAGATTCTCTGTTCTGATGAAACCAATATTGAACTCTTTGGCCTGAATGCCAAGCTTCATGTGGCAGCATAATGCTGCGAGGTTGTTTTTCAGCAGCAGGGATTGGAAGACTAGTCAGGATCGAGGGAAAGATGAACGGAGCAAAGTACAAAGAGATTCTTGATGAGAACCTGCTCCAGAGCGTTCAGGACCTCAGACTGGAGTAAAGATTCACCTTCCAACAGGACGACGACCCTACAGTAAACACACAGCCAAGACAATGCAGGAGTGGCATTCGAGACAAGTCTCTGAATGTCATTGAGTGGCCTATACAGAACCCGGACTTCAACCCGATCTAACATCTCTGGAGAGACCTGAAAATAGCTGTGCAGCGACGCTCCCCATCCAACCTGACAGAGCTTGAGAGGATCTGCAGAGAAGAATGGAAGAAACTCCCCAAATACAGGTTTGCCAAGCTTGTAGCGTCATACCCAAGAAGACTCAAGACTGTAATCGCTGCCAAAGGTTCTTCAACAAAGTTCTGAGTAAACGATCTGTATACTTACGTAAATGTGATATTTCTGTTGTTGTTTTTTTATATACATTTGCACACATTTCTAAAAACCTGTTTTTACTATGTCATTATGAGGTATTGTGTGTAGATTGATTTGTAACGTAACAAAAATTTGAACATGTCAAGGGGTCTGAATGCTTTCCGAATGCACTGTATTTACATGTTCTGGGAACCTTTAAATAACTGATAAAGGCTGTTATGTTATCATTCTTGCAACATCAAAGGAATCCAATCAAATTTTATTTGTCACATGCACTGAATACAACAACCTTACCGTAAACGCTTTACTTATGTGAACCTTGATACAAACATTTTCTGAACGTCAGCATAACTGGACAGTTTTAGCGTTTTGGGAACGTATTTCAAGTCATGTCAACCCTATGTTCCCACAACCTAATGAAACATTCTGGGAACCTTTAAAGAACAGACAAAATGTGTTATCGAGACATTTTTGTAACATCAGATTAATGTTTTTTGCACTCTAAAAGAGACATTGTAGAATCTTCTGCACAACCGGACAGTTTTTGTGTTTTGGGAACATATCTTTTGTGATGTCCCCACAATGTTCCCACCAGACTGTTTCCACAACCGAATGAAACATTCGTGGACTTAAAATAACAGATTAAAATGTGTTACAGGAACGTTCTTGCAACATCAGGCACATGTTTTATGCAAACATACAAACATTTGGTGAATGTTCTTTGGTGGTTGTTACAGATGTTGTGGACAACATTTTAGAGAATGTTAGGAGAACATTCCAATGATATTTAATCTCAAACATTTTTGATAAACAAATATATTTTGTCAAAACATTTTCTCAAGATAAAACTCTAGCTAGAACTTAATGGGAATCTTAGCTAATGTTCTGGGAATGTTCCCGGTTTGCTAGATATTCACTGCTTTTGCCTTGGGTCGGGTTTACGAGACTAAAAGGTGCATGTGTTGTTCTCATAACTGCTGTAAAGGAGATGATTGTCGAGAGCATCCTGACGGGTTGCATCACTGCCTGGTATGGAAACTGCTCGGCCTCCAACTGCAAGGCACTACAGAGGGTAGTGCGTACGGCCCAGTACATCACCGGGGCCAAGGGTCCTGCCATCCAGGACCTCTATACCAGGCTGTGTCAGAGGAAGGCCCTAAAAATTGTCAAAGACTCCAGCCACCCTAGTCATAGACTGTTCTCTCTGCTACTGCACGGCAAGCGGTACCGGAGCGCCAAGTCTAGGTCACAGAGGCTTCAAAACAGCTTCTACCCTCAAGCCATAAGACTCCTGAACAGCTAATCAAATGGCTACCCAGACTTTTGCATTACACCCCCCCCCCCCAATATACGCTGCTGCTACTCTGTTATTATCTATGCATAGCCACTTTAATTACTCTACCTACATGTACATAATTACATAAATGACCTTGACACCGGTGCCCCTGCACATTGACACACTGACTCTGTACGGGTAACCCCTGTATATAGCCCCTGTATATAGCCCCACTATTGTTATTTACTGCTGCTCTTTAATTATTTGTTATACTTATCTCTTCATTTTTTGTATTTTCTTAAAACTGGATTGTTGGTTGAGGGCTTGTAAGTAAGCATTTCACTGTACGGTCTACACCGGTTTTATTCGGCGCGTGTGATTTGTTCAGTTGCTTCAACCTGTTTCCAAAAAATGGCTGTCCTGCATTAGCTGGTTAAAGTGAGAATCATGTCAACACTGAGGGCAGGCTGTGGAACGCTTGTGCGATGCTGAGCTGTGATTGGCCGTTGCTATAACAATGAGGGCGGGGTGAATGCGGTAGGGGGCGGAGAGAGAGATTGACGATAACACTCTTCTGTAAACGTTCCCTCTCTTCTCATAATCTCGAGTTAGTTTCTGTTTTTTTCTGTTTATTATTTTTCAGTCAGCAGGTCATTGCATGCAGGCGGACGGAGTGGCTGAGTCCTGCGCTGTCAGAGGGGGAGATTGGAGTGGTTGTCTCTTGCTACTACGCTCTCTCTATTTCTCTCTCTTGCTTGTGTTCTGCCTGCTACCATCGGAATAACATTCCTGCAGCTCTGGATTATCTGCCTAAAACACAGAATTACACTTTTACACACACACCTGGGAAATCTCTGGATACCGTAAACAGAAGGAGAGAGGCTTCTGTTTCCCTTCGCGGGCGACCTCTTCTCCCCTGTAAGTACAACTGCAGCTGCTCTCTACCCCTCTCTGCAGCGGTGTGTAACGTTACTTCTCACGTTGTCTGTATCTCTTTCTCTCTATCTTTCATACCTATCTGTTTTACCGTTTGCAAATGGAAGTACTTTATGTATCTAGTCCCCCCATTTGAAGGTGTCATGTATTTGGACAGTGTATTAAAGTAATCAAATCTTTGTTGTTCCCATATTCCCTAGCACGCAATGACTACACCAAGCGTGTGAATCTACAAACTTGTTGGATGCATTTTTCAGTTTGTTTTGTTTCAGATTGTTGTGTCCAATAGAAGATAATGGAAAATTGTTAATAAGAAAATATGTTTCTGAACACCTCTATATTAATGTGAAATGCCTCCATGATTATGGATATTGAGGGATAAATCGTGAAAATGTAATGAGTGAGAAAATGACCCAGGCAGAGAGATCATACCCCCCCTCAAAAAGTATGCCTGCTAATCTTTGTGTGTCTGTGTCTCTCTCTCTCTGTGTGTGTCATACCCCCCCCTCAAAAAAATGTAACCCTGCCATAATCTTTGTGTGTCTGTGTTCTTTCTCACTCTCTCTGTGTGTTCATAACCCCCCGCCCATAAAAAAATGCTAACCTCTCACCATTACCAATAACATCGGAGGTTAATGTGCTGGTGTTCTTTTCTCACTCATCAATAGTGACGATTCATTCATGATTATCCATAATCAAATTGTAGTGGGTCAATCATACCACGTGTTGTATGCACATGACTTAAGTCGCTTTGGATAAAAGGTGTAGCTAAATGGCATTTATTATTATTATTATTATTATCTAACAAGTAATCACGGTAACACACACATTAACGTAGCATGTCTTGGGGATATGATCAAATATGAGAATACACTCAAATAAAAGGTGACATTCTGTAGTGTTGTTACATTTGATCTCAAATCCAAAATGCTAGAGTTAAATTAAAAGTTTTAGCTTGAGGTTTCTACAGATTTGCCAACCCTGGCTCGGTAAGGCCTTGCCCTGTGTCCTTTGCAGTGACACATATTCACCTCTGGCACTCTTGCACAATTTATTTTATTATTATTTTTTATTTATTTATAATTGCCAGCTTGGTTCTCCAAAGACACTAGGCTAAAGATAGCTGTTTAAGAGCTAGTTTAAAAAACGGTCTCACAATGAGAGTGAAGATGGAATCACTGAGAAAGAAACAGGGAGCGTAAAGGTGTGTGTACAGGTGTAGGATCTTAATTTAATCACCCTGTTGCAGAACACTTCCTAATATTGAGTTGTACCTACTACCATACCCTATTCAAAGACACTAAAATCTTTTTTTCTTGCCCATTTTTCTTCCCCTTTTTTCTTGCACACATATACAATCCATATCTCAATTGTCTCAAGGTTTAAAAATCCTTCTTTAACCTGTCTCCTTCCCTTCATGTACACTGATTTGAAGTGGATTTAACAAGTGACCTCAATAAGGGATCACAGCTTTCACCTGGATTCACCTGGTCAGTCTATGGAAAGTGTTGCCAGTTATTCTGCGCTCTGGCACACTCAGACTAGAGTGCTCTGAAATCGGAGTAGATAGCCAGAGTAAATTTACAAACACACCCTTAGATTGACACACATGTGCGTTAATAGACTGTTAAGGATTAGGCATATTGTACTTCTTAAATGTTGTACTTCTACTTCTTAAATGTTGTTTTGTATTTGACTAAAACAAGCAGACAACAACAAAATTGCTTTTGAAAAACGTAAACTATTTGTTGTGAGCCAATGGGGTAACCTAGGTAACAACAGGTTGTTTTCTAATACCGACTGGGATTATCGCAATTATGCATCACCTAATTAACATAGAACCTCCCCTTTTTTTCTTTCTTTTTTAAAATATATATTTTGAATATTCATCAGTGTGTTGTGTGGAAGCTCTGTGGCAGCAGACTGTCAGCAGGGCAGAGGGAGACAGACTGAGATAAACAGACAGACAACTATTAATAACTCAACAGCCTTTATCAGCACTGTTTGTATTATGTCGTTACATTACCATAATTAAAATAAAGGTTAAATAAAAAATGTGCACACTACCATGAAGACTGAGGGACTAGAGTAGTGCACATGTTATTTCCTTAAGTTTCTAACTGTAGTTATATCATCAAACAAGAACTAGTATGCTTATACAAACGTACTTGCATTTTTTAAATGAAATTATTTATAAAATGACATGTATATTTTTGTTAATCCCTTTGAGGCTTTGTCTTCATTCAGCTTTGACTTAACTATACTATATAAAAACTAAACGCAACATGCAACAATTTCAAAGATATCATTTAGTTGCAGTTCTTATAAGGGAATCAGTCAATTTAAATGAATTAGGCCCTAATCTATGGATTTCACATGACCGGGCAGGGGTGCAGCCATGTGTGGGCCTTGGAGGGCACAGGCCCACCCACTGGGGAGCCAGGCCCCCCCTAAAGAGAATGAGTTCCTCTTCAAAAAAGGGCTTTATTACAGACAACAATATTCCTCAGCACCCTTGGGATCTTTCATTTCAGCTCATGAAACATGGGACCAACACTTTACATGTTGCGTTTATATTATTGTTCAATATATATTCAGATCCTCTTTTTTGTTGCAGCCACATTTCTCCACCACATAACTTTTTAGAAAACAAAGACAGGCACAAGAGACAACCATTTTAATAAGCCATTATCAATCATCTGCTAACAGAGGTCACATACACAGAAAAACATTTGATAAACAATGTTATTCTTACAAACAACGGCCTCTAGTCTTATGTCGAGGGCTTCCTTGGGAACAGGTCAAAAGTACTAAGTAGGATGGGTAAGTATACCAATATGAACATACTGTACATTTGGATAGAAAAATACATACTTACTAGCTAGCTAACAACAACAACTATCTACTTCCTGTTTTGTCTTCTTCTGCTGTAGTGACTGCTTATTTACTACCAATGTCAACTAGTAAAATCACTACCTGATTACTATTGACAAGCCTGTGTGTACTAAAGCGTTAGTGTTTTTAATACTTATTTACAACCAACATCAAGTAGTTAAAATCTCTCCCTGCGTACTACTTTACTACTGGAAACACTGTTTTCCTACTTTTATTTAGATTTTTTTATTTCACCTTTATTTAACCAGGTAGGCTAGTTGAGAACAAGTTCTCCTTTGCAACTGCGACCTGGCCAAGATAAAGCATAGCAGTGTGAACAGACAACACAGAGTTACACATGGAGTAAACAATTAACAAGTCAATAACACAGTAGAAAAAAGGGGAGTCTATATACAATGTGTGCAAAAGGCATGAGGAGGTAGGCGAATAATTACAATTTTGCAGATTAACACTGGAGTGATAAATGATCAGATGGTCATGTACAGGTAGAGATATTGGTGTGATAAAGAGCAGAAAAGTAAATAAATAAAAACAGTGTGGGGATGAGGTAGGTGAAAATGGGTGGGCTATTTACCAATAGACTATGTACAGCTGCAGCGATCGGTTAGCTGCTCAGATAGCTGATGTTTGAAGTTGGTGAGGGAGATGAGTCTCCAACTTCAGCGATTTTTGCAATTCGTTCCAGTCACAGGCAGCAGAGTACTGGAACGAAAGGCAGCCAAATGAGGTGTTGGCTTTAGGGATGATCAGTGAGATACACCTGCTGGAGCGCGTGCTACGGATGGGTGTTGCCATCGTGACCAGTGAACTGAGATAAGGCGGAGCTTTACCTAGCATGGACTTGTAGATGACCTGGAGCCAGTGGGTCTGGCGCGAATATGTAGCGAGGGCCAGCCGACTAGAGCACAACTCTAATTGTGTATCTGAGTAGTGCATAAACTACACAATCCCTACAAGTCTCTACATAGCCACTACTGCACAAAATATGTTTTGTCTAGTATTTCAGTAGTTGTTTTTCATTATGTAGGAGAGAAATACAACACTGTGGAAGGGAAGAGAAAAGGCAACTGTTCTTGAGAAAATATATTTTTTTTGGCTGAGGACACTTTGATACTCTTAGTAGCTTCTGTTTGCGTCTTTAGTTGACACAAAGTAAAAACACTTTTCCTTGGTAAAGATACACTGCCTCACAGAGATGATAAGACACATTCCTCTGTACCTCATGTAGAAGGGGTCTGCTTGTTTCTGCCAGCTTACGCTTAATCGTCTTAGCCTTAGCCCTGAGACCTGTAGTGGCAGTCACTCCTCAACCATGATATGAGTAGTGGTGATTTTCTGCTCTCTGAGGCACGGATGTATGGGCAAAAGGTCAGCAGTCAGCATCAACCTTCTCTGGCCTCATACACACACACACACCAATCACACACACGCATTGATTGTGAGAGGGCTGGGGGACAAACAGCAATGAGTAATTTGAGAGTACTCTGAAATCAGGGTTAGATGAAGCCGTCAATAGAGCCAATACATCACCACTCAGATGTCCGGGATGGTGACATCATCAGTACTATTTAGATGGCCTGGCTCATGAATACTTATGAAAGAGAATAGTTCAGCTTGCTTAATGTAATGAGTACGATGGGAGACAGAGAGCTGGTTTCAAGCGCAGGGCGCAAGCAGGTGTTTTTTAGTAAAGGATCACAGAAGGCAGGTAGCTTGGTCCAGGGACAGGCAGAAGGTCATACACAGGGACTCCAACAAGGTAACTGTACAGGCAGGGAAAAGGCTAATAACGAAATCCAAGAGATCAGGCAAGAGGTTCATGATAGGAAATCTGATAGGCAGGGAATAGGCAAAAAGACTTTGTTAGTGAGGATGGCCAAAAACTATGATACACAGGAGGACTAATACGGAAATAAACAGAGCTTCGACTAGATTGTGTATCAAAACAAACAATACCTCAAAATGATGGGGTGCAAAGAAGTGAACTAAATAGTGTGTGTAAATGACATACAGGTGTGTGAACAGGTGATCAGAATTCAGGTGATTGGGATCTAGAGAGTGAGCTGTGTTCAGGGGATCTATGTGTTTGAGAGTGTGAGTTGGAAGCAGACGTTTCACTTAAGGCATTCCCAGCCGATTGTTATATTTTGGTTCTTCTTGAATTGCGGTGGCATTTGGGCATGGTTAATTTTTCGTGATTAAAAAAACATATCCCTAATTGTAAATCAACTAATATGGCAGTTTAATGACTTTAAATCATTTTTACCAGTATGATAACAATATGCCACCAGTAAAAGTAGTAACACCAATTACACATTTAAGGTAATTGAGGAATGTCAAAACTCAAGTTTAAGTTTAGGCATTCAGACAAGTTAAGGAATGGGTTAAAAGAATCCTCTGGTACTGTTGTATACTTTTTAGCCAGTAGTTCCACAGTAGCACTTACGAGCCAAACGTGGTCCCTGAAAAGCACATAAAATGTCATATGTGCACATATGTGCATCCCGTCATTATTCTCGCTCTGCTGTGTGTGCATCTTGCTAGCTATCACTCAAATGGCGAGGGTCTGAACTGAAGCTCTTGGTTAGAAATCAAATTGCTAGGGGGCAGGCCCACATGGGGGGAAATGTAGGGGAAATGGCAAAAAATGACAAAAAACCCCAGCTAGTTTCAAACAAGAGATTTCATGGCTAATTGAGGTAAAATAGTCATTCTGATCATGCAGATTCTGCATGTATGAACTACACATTGACACATCCAGCCCAAAGCGGGAGGATTAAAAAATAATTTTCTATTCACAAACATTTCCAGAGCATGTCTTTAAGTTTTGGGATAGGGTTCAAACAGAACATTTTTAAATGACTTCTGTGGTATAAATGACTTGCATTATGTTTGATCATTGATAATCAGTTCAATATAAACAAAATATGTATTACAGTCATGTGAAAACCCCCTGGAAAGTAGTATTTCTATTTGGACAGATGAATATGTAACCTTCACTTCAACACTTGACGGATAAAGGTACTTATACTTTGCAATAATTTATTCATCAAAAATCTACAGAAATGCAATTCCATATACAGTATATATATATAAGACCACTTTCCAAAGGGTGTACTTACTTTTTCACGTGACGATGTGCAACTATTTGCCACCACATTTCAAGAATGACCCATTTACAAGGTTAATGGGGTGCCCTGACTTTTTAGAATTTCAAACCTGCCCAGAATTCAAACTTGCTGTACTTGACTGGCTAAGCAACTAGTCTCGATTGTAAAGCTTCTTTCACTTGAACTAATAGTGATTTGTATTGAATGGGGGAACTTGCTGATGTGTAGCACCCTGTTTTGTGCAGTTCAGGAGAACTAAGAGAACTGATATTATGCGGAATATGTTTGGCAGCATGAGTGAAGGAGGCTTTGTTGCAAAATAGGATGCAGATTCTAGATTTAATATTGGATTAGAGATGCTTAATATGAGTCTGGAAGGAAAGTTTACAGTCTAGCCAGACAACTAGGTATTTATAGTTTTCCACATATTCTAAGTCAGAACTGTCCAGAGTAGTGATGCTAGTCAGGCGTGCGGGCGGGGACAGCAATTGGTTGAAGAGCATGCATTTAGTTTTACTAGCATTTAAGAGCAGTTGGAGGCTATGGAAGGAGTGTTGTATGGCATTGAAGCTCGTCTGGAGGTTTGTTAGCACAGTGTCCAAAGAAGGCCAGATGTATGCAGAATGGTGTCGTCTGTGTAGAGGTGGACCAAAGAGTCACCCACAGCAAGAGCGACATCATTGATGTATACAGAGAAAAGAGTCAGCCCGAGAATTGAACCCTGTGGCACCCCCATAGAGACTGCCAGAGGTCCGGACAACAGGCCCTCCGATTTGACACACAGAGGGGGGGGGGCAGTTGCTGCAGGGGGTGCACAGCCAGGTGGAAAGCTATAGAGAAATGCTTTTTGAAATTATCGTGGATTTATCGGTGGTGACAGTGTTTCCTAGTCTCATTGCAGTGGGCAGATGGGAGGAGGTGCTCTTATTCTCCATGGACTTTACAGTGTCCCAGAACCTTTTTGGAATTCGTGCTGCAGGATGCAAATTTCTGTTAGGAAAGCAAAGGCTAGCTTTTTCAAACTTGACTGTGTATATGTTCCTGACTTCCCTGAAAAGTTCCATATCGCGGGGACTATTCGATGCTAGTGCAGTATGCCACAGGATGTTTTTGTGCTTGTCAATGGCAGTCAAGTCTGGAGTGAACCAAGGGCTATATCTGTTCTTAGTTCTACATTTTTTGAATGGGGCATGCTTATTTAAGATGATGAGGAAAGCACATGTTTTTCAAATAACCAGGCATCCTCTAATGAGGAGGTGAGGTCAATATCCTTCCAGGATACCCGGGCCAGGTCGATTAGGAAGGCCTGCTCGCAGAAGTGTTTTAGGGACCGTTTGACAGTGATGAGGGGTGGTCGTTTGACCACGGACCCATAACAGACACTGGCAATGAGGCAGTGATCGCCGAGATCCTGGTTGAAAACAGCAGAGGTGTATTTGGAGGGCAAGTAGGTCAGGGTGATATCTATGAGGGTGCCCATGTTTACGGATTTGGGGTTGTACCTGGTAGGTTCCTTGATAATTTGTGTGAGATTGAGGGCATCTAGCTTTGATTATAGGATGGCCGGGGTGTTAATCATATCCCAATTTAGGTCACCTAGCAGCATGAACTCTGACGATAGATGGGGGGCAGTCAATTCACATATGGTGTCCAGGGCACAGCTGGGAGCTTAGGGGGGTCTATAACAAGTGGCAACAATGAGGGACTTATTTCTGGAGAGATGGATTTTTAGAATTAGAAGCTCGAACTGTTTGGACATAAACCTGGATAGTATTACAGAACTCAGCAGGCTCTCTCTACAGAAGATTGCAGTTCTATCTTGACGGGAAATGTTGTAATTGGGGATAGAAATTTCAGAAATGTTGGTGGCCTTCTTAAACCAGGATTCATACACAGCTTGGACATCAGGGTTGGCGGAGTGTGCTAAAGCAGTGAATAAAGCAAATTTAGGGAGGAGGATTCTGATGTTAAATCTGCAGTAGAAGATGTCCTAAAAGCCCTCCAGCCTTCAGATTTGAGCTAAACAGTGCACTTGATATGCATTTTTAAGCTATGAATGAGAAAGTGAAGTTTTAATTTCCAAACCTTTAGCTCAATTTTATGCTTCTTTGCGATCTATTAACAGCAAGGGCTCAATAAATAAATATGTGTTATGATACATTTGCCTATGTTCAATAAAATCGCACTTATCATATAAACAAAATCATTCACAGTGGCCCTTCATATTGTTGTAAGTGGAGATCCCACCTACATAGTTATTGTATGACTGATGGCTTACCAGCCAATCACATGAGAGTTATTCGGTTATATTTGTTGGGCTCTGTTTTAAGTGTCGGATTTTGACTTGACATATTGCCCCAGAACAGAGTCAAGCTAGTTCTGGACAACTAACGGTAATCGGAAACGACTATAAACTCAGAGACATTATTGTGCCGTCCAGCTACAAGTTTATTGACTGTTTATATAAGTAAACAGACATTAGACTCCCCTCAATTGGTGTAGCTAGCCAGCGCGAAACCAACATCCCTATCTCTCTATGGCTGATGATCATCACATTGCCATGACAAAACTGTAAAAACAACTGAAGCCAGATGTCACACCCTGATCTGTTTCACCTGTCTTTGTGATTGTCTCCAACCCCTCCAGGTGTTGCCCATTTTGCCCATTATCACCTGTGTATTTATACCTGGACTCTCTGTTCGTAGGTTGCCAGTTCTTCTTGTTTGTTCAAGTCAACCAGCGTTTTGTGTCTCAGCTCCTGTTTTTTCCAGTCTCACTTTTCTCACCCTCATGGTTTTTACCCTTGCCTGTCCTGACACCGAGCCCACCTGCCTAACCACTCTGCCTGCCCCTGAGCCTGCCTGCTGACCTGTACCTTTGCCCCTCTCTGGATCCACCCGGCACAGCCAGAAGAGGACTGGCCATCCCACATAGCCTGGTTCCTCTCTAGGTTTCTTCCTAGGTTTTGGCCTTTCTAGGGAGTTTTTCCTAGCCACCGTGCTTCTACACCTGCATTGCTTGCTGTTTGGGGTTTTAGACTGGGTTTCTGTACAGCACTTTGAGATATCAGCTGATGTACGAAGGGCTATATAAATAAATTTGATTTGATTTGATTACCGCCCTCTGCCTTACCCTGATCCTGATCCAAAGATTTTGGCTCCCTCATCGGTTTAACCATTCGCATTGATTTGTGATTGTGGGAACAACGGATGGAGAGGAAATTCGATTTCACTAGCACGTCCAGGGATTCCACCTCGCCTCCGAGTCATCCAGGAAGTCCCCGACGGTCCCATGACCGAGAGCACCCGAGATTTCCCGACCTTCCTCGAGAGTCACCGAGGATGGCCAAGGCACTGTTTCCCAAGCCCAGGCAAATAGGCAGGGCTGGGCTGTCGCCAGCGGAACGGCAACACCGGATCAGAACAAGGAGCTGTCTGTATTGCGGGACTTTTGGTAATTTTGTGTCCTCGTGCCTGGAAAAAGACCAGGCTCACCGATAAGAGCGAGTACTCTGGTGGCCATATGGGGAACTTTTTTCCTTCCCTTACTCGCACCATTTTCATGTGATTCTGCTGTGGGGAAACCAGTCCAAATCTCTCCGGGTCCTCATTGACTGGGGACGATGAGAGCTTTTTGAATGCCATGCTGGCTTCCGAGCTGAACATCCCCACTCAGCCCCTCTCCATTCTCGTGGATATTAGAGTGTTGGTTGGACACTCTATAAGTAGGGGCCCCCCCATTCTGATGGCAACACCGCCATCTTGACCGTGGCGGATCGCTTTTCCAAGGCCGTCCACTTCATTCCTTTCCCCAAGTTACCCTCTGCCAAGGAGACGTGCTGCACCATGAGCTGGGCCGTCTTCCGGGCCCATGGGCATGGTCTCCGAATGCGGCCCTCAGTTCTCATCCCGGTTCTGGAAGCATTCTACACCCTCATTTGGGCCATCGGCCAGCCTGTCTTCCGGGTTCTACCGCCAGTCTAACAGCCAGTCGGAGCGAGCCAACCAGGACCTCAAGACCACCCTGTGCTGCCCGTTCTCCTCCAGTCCCACCACCTGGAGCCAGCAGCTGGTGTTGGTGGAATATGCCTGCATCACCCTTCCCTGCTCTGCCATGGGCCTATCACCGTTTGAGTGTTCCCTGGGGTATCAGCCCCCGCTCTTCCCTGAGCAAGAGGAAGTCGCCATACCTTCTGCCCAGATGTTTGTCCGCCTTTGTCATCGTACATGGAGGAAAGCCCGGTCGGCACTCCTCAAGACCACCTCCAGGTATCGACGACAAGTGGATCGCCATCGGACCCCAGCTCCCCAGTATTGTCTCGGGCAGAAGAAATGGCTATCCACCCGGGATCTGCCCCTCCGGGTGGAAATCCCGCAAACTGTCCCCCCGGTTTATCGGCCCGTTCCCCATTCCCAAGTTCATTAGCCCCTCTGCTGTTCGGCTTCTGTTGCCCGGTACCCTTCGTATACATCTCACCTTTCATGTGTCCAGAGTCAAACACATATCTCACAGCCCTTTGTCTCCCCTTTCCAAGCCCACTACTCTCCCCCGTCTCATCAACGGCCAACTGGCTTACACAGTGAGGAGTCTACTGAAGGTTCGACCTCGGGGCAGGGGATTCTATTACCTGGTTGACTGGGAAGATTATGTCACGGAGGAGAGGTCCTGGGTTCCGCCAGGAACATCCTGGACCCAGGCCTCATTGCGAACTTTCAGCACTGACACCCCGGTCAACCAGGTATGCGCCCAGGTATGACACCAGGTGGCGCCCCTAGAGAGGGGGTACTGTCACACCCTGATCTGTTTCACCTGTTTTTGTCATTGTATTCACCCCCCTCCAGGTGTCGCCCATTTCCCCCATTATCCACTGTGTGTTTATACTTGTTCGTCTGTTGCCAGTTCATCTTGTTTGTTCAAGTCAACCAGCATTTTGTGTCTCAGCTCCTGTTTTTACCAGTCTCTCTTTTCTCACCCTCCTGGTTTTGACCCTTGCCTGTCCTGACTCCGAGCCCGCATGCCTGGCCACTCTGCCTGCCCCTGAGCCTGCCTGCCAACCTGTACCTGTGCCCACCCTCTGGATTACCGACCTCTGCCTTACCCCGACTCTGAGCCTGCCTTCTACCCGGTACCGTTTCCACACCTCTGGTTTACTGACCCCTGCCTGCATTGACCTGTCTATTGCCTGCCCCTGTTGGAATATTACACTATTGTTTATTCAATGTGGTCTGCATCTAGTTCTTACCTTCATACCTGATAAGATGTTGCATCTTGAGGAGGACCATTTCAACTTTGGAAAGTGATACACTGTGGCAGGACGCTGTCAGTGCATGGAGCCAGTGCATCAGGATACAGATTGAGATATAGTTTTTCCTTTTCTAGCTCAGAATATACAGTATTTTTCATAATCACAGTGTAATTTTAAAGGCATGTGCTGTTCTCCCACTTTGTGGCAGCTAAGCGACAAATCAGAGAAGAGATGTGACCAACTGGAGAAGAGAATCGTCAGGAAGATAGACGTCATCCTAAGCTCATGTGAGTCTGCTCCGCTCTGCTCACTTATCATGGTTCTGCATCTGGTCTCTTTTTCAATGGGGCCCCATCAAACACATCACCCTTTGCAGCAGAACTTCATGTCATTGACCAGTATGCCAGTCAGACCGAGGGAAACTGGTTGTAGGCTTGTATAGAATTCTCCCATGGCCTTCGAACATGACATATCTGGACACACCCATGAAACTGCCAATAGGCCCACGTCCAGATCTTCTGTGGCCAGTCATCCGGTAGGGGAAGGAAACACAGAGGAGAGGCACAGGCCCATGCACAGCACCCCCATGAGTACTGACTTTAATAAGGGGAGGGCTGCTTCTATGAAGGTGATGGCCTGAAGACCAAGTTGGCTATGTTTGAGGGGAAGGAGGATTGGGGGTCATTCATGATTCCTTTTTCATGTCTAGCACGGAAATACTACTGGAACTCAGAGAAACTTGACTGGATGCACGAGTGCCTGAGGGGTCATTCCATCTTTTTTGTGTGCTCCCTCCCACAGTATGTTAGGGAGGACAACGACCAGCTGGTCACGCACCTGCAGACCAGGTTTGGTCAGAAGGAACCACCCACGACTGTGAGGAGGAAACTGGGGGAGATTAGGCAGGGTATGGAAACATCTGCTGAGTTTGCAGAGGAGGTCAATTGCCTGGTTTCTCTTGCCTATCCTGGGGTTAGCTTGGTGCCTCAGGATCAGCTTGCCACTGACACTTTCCTTAATGGACTCAAAAAACAAAAGGTGGCATACAAGGTGGTAAACTGTGCCCCTGTGACCCTGGCTCAAGCACAGCAACTCGTGGAGGTGCACGAGCACAACTTAAAGGTAACTGTTGGTTGTGACAGCAAATCAAGGCACAGGGCCCGAAGCCTATCGTGGTCTGACTCAGACGAACAACCAGTGACACACATGGTTCAAGGGCCCACATAAGTTTGAGTCTCTACTGGAAGAAATTAAACCGTTACGGGTGGAGCTGAGAAGCCTCGAACAACCCCCTGCACCCCCTAAGTTTGTCATGTCTGGCCCCATCAGCTACCTAGAGCTGTCTACTGAGCGGGGGAGAAGGAGGTCCGGCCAAGGCGGAGTCATGTTCCAGTCCCCAAGCCCAAACAAAGGTGCCAAAACCACCTGCTTCCAGTGTCGGTACGGGCATTTCAGAAGACAATGCTCAAGGTCTCCTAGCCCCACCCCATCCAGAACTCTAGAGAGACGCCCAACTCCAGACCTCACCACCATGAACAAGTCCCGAGAATAGGGCGAGCTGCCAGCCGAGGCCCAAGCCTTCAGATCCCAGTCTAAGTTAATGGGGTTGATCAATTTGCACGCTGGGCTGAGGCCTACCGTCTCCCAGACCAAGGTAGTTCATTCATGGAGTTCATTGCTCGCTTTGGTAGTCCCCTCGAACTCCACACAGATCAAGGAATACATTTCCAAAGCTTTCTGTTCTAGGAAGTGTGCCGCCTACTACAGATAACAAAAACAAGTACCACACCTTACCATCCATCCTCAAATGGTAGAGCGGTTTAATCGCACGCTCTTGTAGATGAACTGCCTCTATGTTGATGAGAATCAAAAGAACTTGGACCAGCACTTACCCCTACTCAGTACTGCCTACTGCAGCATCCCACACTCCACAATGGGGTTCACACCCAACAGAATGATGCTGGGCAGAGCTATATCAACCGCAGGACATCTGGCTTTGCACAGCAGTACTGCAAAACAAACAGAAACATACCTGCCTTTGTGCATCTTCGCGCAGCACAGGTCCGGCAGAAGAAAGCATATGACTATGGAGTGAACCTACCAACTGGGAGACTTGGTGTACATGCGGGACAGCACCAAGAAATAAGGACTATGCCCTAAGCTAAAAGCACCATAGGAAAGGCCCCTTTGTCATCAGTGCATGTTTTGGACCAGTCCTGTACGAAATCAGTGGTCTGCGAGGAAAGAAGGTCCTCCAACATGACCACCTGTCTCCATACATTTACATTTACATTTAAGTCATTTAGCAGACGCTCTTATCCAGAGCGACTTACAAATTGGTGCATTCACCTTATGACATCCAGTGAAACAGTCACTTTACAATAGTGCATCTAAATCTTAAAGGGGGGGGGGTGAGAGGGATTACTTATCCTATCCTAGGTATTCCTTAAAGAGGTAGGGTTTCAGGTGTCTCTGGAAGGTGGTGATTGACTCCGCTGTCCTGGCGTCGTGAGGGAGTTTGTTCCACCATTGGGGGGCCAGAGCAGCGAACAGTTTTGACTGGGCTGAGCGGGAGCTGTACTTCCTCAGTGGTAGGGAGGCGAGCAGGCCAGAGGTGGATGAACGCAGTGCCCTTGTTTGGGTGTAGGGCCTGATCAGAGCCTGGAGGTACTGAGGTGCCGTTCCCCTCACAGCTCCGTAGGCAAGCACCATGGTCTTGTAGCGGATGCGAGCTTCAACTGGAAGCCAGTGGAGAGAGCGGAGGAGCGGGGTGACGTGAGAGAACTTGGGAAGGTTGAACACCAGACGGGCTGCGGCGTTCTGGATGAGTTGTAGGGGTTTAATGGCACAGGCAGGGAGCCCAGCCAACAGCGAGTTGCAGTAATCCAGACGGGAGATGACAAGTGCCTGGATTAGGACCTGCGCCGCTTCCTGTGTGAGGCAGGGTCGTACTCTGCGGATGTTGTAGAGCATGAACCTACAGGAACGGGCCACCGCCTTGATGTTAGTTGAGAACGACAGGGTGTTGTCCAGGATCACGCCAAGGTTCTTAGCGCACTGGGAGGAGGACACAATGGAGTTGTCAACCGTGATGGCGAGATCATGGAACGGGCAGTCCTTCCCCGGGAGGAAGAGCAGCTCCGTCTTGCCGAGGTTCAGCTTGAGGTGGTGATCCGTCATCCACACTGATATGTCTGCCGGACATGCAGAGATGCGATTCGCCACCTGGTCATCAGAAGGGGGAAAGGAGAAGATTAATTGTGTGTCGTCTGCATAGCAATGATAGGAGAGACCATTTGAGGTTATGACAGAGCCAAGTGACTTGGTGTATAGCGAGAATAGGAGAGGGCCTAGAACAGAGCCCTGGGGGACACCAGTGGTGAGAGCGCGTGGTGAGGAGACAGATTCTCGCCACGCCACCTGGTAGGAGCGACCTGTCAGGTAGGACGCAATCCAAGCGTGGGCCGCGCCGGAGATGCCCAACTCGGAGAGGGTGGAGAGGAGGATCTGATGGTTCACAGTATCGAAGGCAGCCGATAGATCTAGAAGGATGAGAGCAGAGGAGAGGGAGTTAGCTTTAGCAGTGCGGAGCGCCTCCGTGATACAGAGGAGAGCAGTCTCAGTTGAATGACTAGTCTTGAAACCTGACTGATTTGGATCAAGAAGGTCATTCAGAGAGAGATAGCGGGAGAGCTGGCCAAGGACGGCACGTTCAAGAGTTTTGGAGAGAAAAGAAAGGATACTGGTCTGTAGTTGTTGACATCGGAGGGATCGAGTGTAGGTTTTTTCAGAAGGGGTGCAACTCTCGCTCTCTTGAAGACGGAAGGGACGTAGCCAGCGGTCAGGGATGAGTTGATGAGCGAGGTGAGGTAAGGGAGAAGGTCTCCGGAAATGGTCTGGAGAAGAGAGGAGGGGATAGGGTCAAGCGGGCAGGTTGTTGGGCGGCTGGCCGTCACAAGACGCGAGATTTCATCTGGAGAGAGAGGGGAGAAAGAGGTCAGAGCACAGGGTAGGGCAGTGTGAGCAGAACCAGCGGTGTCGTTTGACTTAGCAAACGAGGATCGGATGTCGTCGACCTTCTTTTCAAAATGGTTGACGAAGTCATCTGCAGAGAGGGAGGAGGAGGGGGGGAGGAGGATTCAGGAGGGAGGAGAAGGTGGCAAAGAGCTTCCTAGGGTTAGAGGCAGATGCTTGGAATTTAGAGTGGTAGAAAGTGGCTTTAGCAGCAGAGACAGAGGAGGAAAATGTAGAGAGGAGGGAGTGAAAGGATGCGAGGTCCGCAGGGAGGCGAGTTTTCCTCCATTTCCGCTCGGCTGCCCGGAGCCCTGTTCTGTGAGCTCGCAATGAGTCATCGAGCCACGGAGTGGGAGGGGAGGACCGAGCCGGCCTGGAGGATAGGGGACATAGAGAGTCAAAGGATGCAGAGAGGGAGGAGAGGAGGGTTGAGGAGGCAGAATCAGGAGATAGGTTGGAGAAGGTTTGAGCGGAGGGAAGAGATGATAGGATGGAAGAGGAGAGAGTAGCGGGGGAGAGCGAGCGAAGGTTGGGACGGCGCGATACCATCCGAGTAGGGGCAGTGTGGGAGGTGTTGGATGAGAGCGAGAGGGAAAAGGATACAAGGTAGTGGTCGGAGACTTGGAGGGGAGTTGCAATGAGGTTAGTGGAAGAACAGCATCTAGTAAAGATGAGGTCGAGCGTATTGCCTGCCTTGTGAGTAGGGGGGGAAGGTGAGAGGGTGAGGTCAAAAGAGGAGAGGAGTGGAAAGAAGGAGGCAGAGAGGAATGAGTCAAAGGTAGACGTGGGGAGGTTAAAGTCGCCCAGAACTGTGAGAGGTGAGCCGTCCTCAGGAAAGGAACTTATCAAGGCATCAAGCTTCAGACATCAGGTCACCATACAACACCGGAGTACCTCAACTGAACCCACACAAAGCCTAGACACCCCTGACAACCAAGACCCAATTTCCACAGCTGTGGAACAGAGTGAAAATCACTGTGAGGAGAAAAGAAAAAGAAAGCTCTGACCGGCTGCACGCAGTCGCTGCGTGCTGAAGAAAACACAAACACCATCAGCCAAGAATAAAACACAGAGGGCGAGTAGTCCACTTGTTATCAGGACTGACACATTGGAAAAAAAACAAGCAAACAAGCAAATATTGTCTCTAGTTACTGATGTTTTTCAGTGAAAGGGAACTGTTACTGTCATCCTGAAAAGTGAAGTTGTGAAAAGGACATTAACACTCACCTTTAGTTACTGAACAAGGTAGTCACTTGTTCAGTAAAAAAGAGAGAAAAGAGATACTTACCTTGTTTGCTGTTACTACTGATGACACTCAAATGTTTGAAATGCATTTAACTTTGCACTTAACTTTTACCAGTATGTTTGTTCATAGTGGGGAAAATGGTTAGTTATTGTGAGTGCCCAAGGGACTCGGCACTGCTGGAGGGGGGTGGTGTTGTAAGTGAAGATCCCGCCTACATAGTTATTGTATGAGTGATGGCTTACCAGCCAATCATGTGAGAGTTATTCAGCTATATTTGTTGCGCACCGGTTTAAGTGTCTTGACATATTTCCCCATCATGGAACCAAGCTAGTTCTTGTGTTGGAGCTAGTTGGTCTAGTGCATTATATTATTTACAAGTTGGTAATAAAACGCCTTCTTTCCACGCCTCCAAACAACGAGTAGTTGACAGGGGTCCAGGATCATTGATCGAACTACAGTACAGTAGCTAGCTACCATTAGCTAACAACTGTGGTAATGCAACAGGAGACGGCTGATCAACTCCACGTAGGACATACAACAATATATAGGCTATGCTCAGAACATTCAATTTATCGAATCAGTTATTGTTTTCGTGCTCAAACTGTGACCAACACCTGTCAAACTCAGACATTTTTCTCAAAACACAGGGATGTAGATTCGCACGGGACTAGTATTAATGGCGCCGGAGGAGATGGCTGCTGTTTTATGGTCCCCTAACCAATTGTGCTATTGTGTGTGTTATTTCCACAGTATTTGTAACTGATTTTGTACATGATGTTTCTGCCACCATCTTTAATAACCGAAAAGAGCTTTGAGATATCAGGACAGCGATTACTCACCGCGTACTGGAATATTTTTTATTTTAGGAGTTGGCCACAAAGTATTTTCTTCACACACCCGAAAAGGCCCTCATCCCCGTCATTCGCAGGAGAAAGAGACTGAGATATCGGGGACGTAGGTCAGGGTGCCTTGTAAGGATTTGACGGCGAGTGGGTAATCTGCCTTTGTACGTTGGCTAATAGGACCAATGGTTAATCATTGGATAATAAAATAGACAAACTACGATCACGTATAATCCTACCAACAGGACATAAAAAACTGTAATATCTTATGTTTCACCGAGTCGTGGCTGAACGACGACATGAATAACATACAGCTGGCGGGTTTTTATTCTGTATTGGCAGGATAGAACAGCCGCCTCTGGTAAGACAAGGGATGGCGGTCTATGTATATTTGTAAACAACAGCTGGTGCACAACATCTAATGAAGGTTTTGCTCACCTGAGGTAGAGTATCTCACGATAAGCTGTAGACCACACTATTTACCAAGAGTTTATCTATATTGTTCGTAGCTGTCTATTTACCACCACAAACCGATGCTGGCACTAAGACCTCGCTCAATGAGCTGTAGACGGCCATAAGCAAACAGGAAAACACTCATCCAGAGGCAACGCTCCTAGTGGCCGGGGACTTTAATGCAGGGAAGCTTAAATCCGTTTTATCTCATTTCTACCAGCATGTTAAATGTGAAACCAGAGGGGAAAAACTCTAAACTCTAGACCACACACAGAGATGCGTACAAAGCTCTCCTTCACCCTCCATTGGGCAAATC
Organism: Oncorhynchus gorbuscha; assembly: GCF_021184085.1. Lineage (NCBI taxonomy): Eukaryota > Metazoa > Chordata > Actinopteri > Salmoniformes > Salmonidae > Oncorhynchus > Oncorhynchus gorbuscha. Next base: position 37,693,726 of record NC_060175.1, on the reverse strand, counting down.
TGACCATAATTCTATCCTCCTGATTCCTGCTTACAAGCAAAAACGAAAGCAAGAAGCACCAGTGACACGTTCAATAAAAAAAGTGGTCAGATGAAGCAGAGGCTACAGGACTGATTTGCTAGCACAGATTGGAATTTGTTCCGGGATTCTTCCGATGGCATCAGTCACTAGCTTCATCAATAAATGCATAAGATGACGTCGTCCCCACAGTGACTGTACGTACATACCCCAACCAGAAGCCATGGATTACAGGCTGGCGCTTTCAATGAGCGGGACTCTAACCACGAAGCTTATAAGAAATTCCGCTTTTCCTTCTGACGAACCATAAATCAGGCAAAGCATGACTAAGATTGAATCACACTCCACCGGCTCAGACGCTCGTCAGATGTGGCAGGGCTTGCAAACTATTACAGACTACAACGGGAAGACCTCTAAACAGGTCAACATTCACAAGGCCGCAGGGCCAGCCGGATTACCAGGACTTGTACTCCGAGCATGCGCTGACCAACTGACAAGTGTCTTCACTGACATTTTCAACCTGCCCCTGACTGATTCTGTAATACCAACATGTTTCAAGTAGAGGCCGACCGATTAATCTGAATGGACGATTTAATTAGGGCCGATTTCAAGTTTTGATAACAATTGGAAATCGCGATTTTTGGACACCGATTTGGCCGATTAAAAAAAAAAATATATATATATATATATATTTAATTGTATAAATGTTTATCCACCTTTTAACTAGGCAAGTCAGTTAAGAACACATTCTTATTTTCAATGACTGCCTAGCAACGGTGGGTTAACTGCCTTGTTCAGGGGCAGAGCGACAGATTTGTACCTTGTCAGCTTGGGGATTCAATCTTGCAACCTTACAGTTAACTAGTCCAACACTGTAACCACCTGCCTCTCATTGCACTCCATGAGGAGCCTGCCTGTTACGCGAATGCAGTAAGAAGCCAAGGTAAGTTGCTAGCTAGCATTAAACTTATCTTATAAAAAACAATCATAATCACTAGTTTAACTACACATGGTTGATGATATTACTAGTTTATCTAGCGTGTCCTGCATTGCATATTATTATAAAAAGGTTGTTTCTCCAACGTGTACCTAACCGTAAACATCCATGCCTTTCTTAAAATCAATACACAAGTATACATTTTTAAACCTGCATATTTAGTTAATATTGCCTGCTAACATGAATTTCTTTTAACTAGGTAAATTGTGTCACTTGTCTTGCAACAGAGTCAGGGTATATGCAGCTGTTTGGGCCGCCTAGCTCGTTGCGAACTGTGTGAAGACTATTTCTTCCTAACAAATACAGCCAACTTCGCCAAACGGGGGATGATTTAACAAAAGCGCATTTTTCGAAAAAAGCACAATCGTTGCACGACTGTACCTAACCATAAACATCAATGCCTTTCTTAAAATCAATACAGAAAGTATATATTTTTAAACCTGCATATTTAGCTAAAATAAATCCAGGTTAGCAGGCAATATTAACCAAGTGAAATTGTGTCACTTTTCTTGCTTTAATTGCACGCAGTCAGGGTATATGCAACAGTTTGGGCCGCCTGGCTTGTTGCGAACTAATTTGCCAGAATTTTATGTAATTATGACATAACATTGAAGGTTGTGCAATGTAACAGCAATATTTAGACTTAGGGATGCCACCCGTTAGACAAAATACGGAACGGTTTCGTATTTCACTGAAATAATAAATGTTTTTGTGGATCGATGGGTAACGATGCTTCGAGGGTGGCTGTTGTTGATGTGTTGTCGACGTGTTCCTGGTTCGAACCCAGGTAGGGGTGAGGAGAGGGACAGAAGCTATACTGTTACACTGGCAATACTAAAGTGCCTATAAGAACATCCAATAGTCAAAGGTATATGAAATACAAATGGTATAGAGAGAAATAGTCCTATAAATACTATAACTACATCCTAAACCTCTTACCTTGGAATATTGAAGTCTCATGTTAAAAGGAACCAGCAGCTTTCATATGTTCTCATGTTCTGAGCAAGGAACTTAAATGTTAGCTTTTTTTACATGGCACCTATTGCACTTTTACTTTCTTCTTCAACATTTTGTTTTTGCATTATTTAAAAATAAGTGTTCATTCAGAATTGTTGTAATTGTCATTATTACAAATAAATAAATAAAAATCGACCGATTTTAATCGGTCTCGGCTTTTTTTGGTCCTCCAATAATCGGTATCGGTGTTGAAAAATCATAATTGGTCGACCTCTAGTTTCAAGCAGACCACCATAGTCCATGTGTACAAGAACACTAAGGCAGCTTGCCTAAATGACTACCAACCCGTAGCACTCACATCTGTAGCCATGAAGTGCTCCAATTTGCATACCGCCCCAACAGATCCACAGATGAGGCAATCTATATTGCACTCCACACTGCCCTTTCCCACAGAAGGAACACATATATGAGAATGCTATTCATTGATTACAGCTCAGCGATCAACATCATAGTGCCCTCAAAGCTCATCAATAAGCTAAGGACTCTGGGACTAAACACTTCCCTCTACAAGTGGATCCTGGACTTCGTGACGGGACGCCCCCAGGTAGTAAGGGTAGGTAACAACACATCTGCCACGCTGATCCTCAACACGGAGGCCTCCCAGGGGTGCTTGCTCAGCCCCCTCCTGTACTCCATGTTCATTCATGACTGCATGGCCAGGCACTACTCCAACATCATTAAGTTTGCCGATGACGCAACAGTGGAAGGCCTGATTACCGACAACGATGCGACAGCCTATAGGGAGGAGGTCAGAGACCTGGCCATGTGGTGCCAAGATAACCTCTTCCCTCAACATGATCAAGACAAAGGAGATGATTGTGGACTACAGGAAAAGGAGGACCGAGCACACCCCCATTCTCATCGACAGGGCTGTATTGGAGCATATTGAGAGCTTTAAGTTCCTTGGTGTCCACATCACCAACAAACCATCATGGTCCAAACACACCAAGATGGCTGTAAAGAGGGCACGACAAAGCCTATTCCCCCTCAGGAGACTATGAAGATTTGGCATGGGTCCTCAGATTCTCAAAAAGTTCTACATCTGCACCATCGAGAGCATCCTGACTGGTTGTATGGTATGGCCTGGTATGGCAACTGCTCTGCCTCCGACCGCAAGGCACTACAGAGGGTAGTGCGTGTGTGTTTTGTCGGTGTGTGGTTCCGCTTATACAGGACTATTAAAGGCCCAGTGCACTACTTTAATGACCCCCCCCCCTACTTCCTGCGGCTATGACTGTACATTATGTAAATAACATTTATCTTAACCATAACTTGACCTCAGCAGCAGATTAAGTATGTCCTGATTCTCCACTCTTCCTTTAGATATCTAGCTCACTGAGATACCTTCCAAAGGTTATGTGTAGAGACTAAACAGACATTATCATTCAATAACTGTGCAGGGGTGTTTACTGTAAGTACAGACAGAGGAAAGTGCCCAGCCTGCTCTGTTTTCTGTATATATGCCAAAATCACCTGTGTGAGTCAGTACAGTACATAGTAATTGACACTCTGCAATCATACACTCTCCAGCAGACTTAGTTCAACACAGCCAAGGTCGACATTTGATGTTCCAGGTACAATCACATCACATGCACCTGCATAAGCACATTAACAAGCATACACACACACTTATTTTTTACAATATACACTTGCAAACACTGAGTGCACACAAAGACTTTGTAATTGCAAGCACAATGTCATATTATGACTACAACCAAAAGGAAAATGACCAAACAAGATAAGAATGCATAACATAAATGTCCTATTACATAAAGCTGCATGGCCAAGCCTGGAACACAATGGAGCACTCTAATGTTGACCCAGCAGAGTGAGATATTTGTTTTTCACTTAGGCCCATGATGTACAGTCGGCCTTCTGTTCAGAGAGAGAGCGAGAGAGATGCACACACACACACCGAAGATGGAGAGACCGAGAGGGAGGATAAGACAGAGCCCAAAGAAAGGAGCATTTGTTGTCTTACGAGTCATCTCTCTGCTGCTGGCGAGGAGAAATACAAAAGGTTATCTTTATTATTGTCTCACCACAGATGAGGAGAGAGGGATGGATGGAGGAGGGACAGGTCAGGGGAAAACTCCTACCATGCATGGTGAGTCTGAGTCCATGAGACGTGTCATTGTAATGTTGAACACAACAACAGTCCCTTTGGAACATTACCAGAGGAGAAACAACAGTCCTTCACCACTGTACTTATATTATCTGCAGTCACTCACACACAATTACCGCAACAGCCCTTTACAGCCCTAACATTTCACTGAAGAACATAAGTGCTTCCAATTCTGTTTTCTTTGTGTATAATGGATTGTTTTGTGTCTTGAAAGTAGCTTGTCTTTTAGTCTCTTGCACCTGGAAATAACAAACTTTGCACTGGACTGGTCAACGGCTGTGTTTGGATGTGAATTTGTTTGTGCGTGTACCTGCTTGTGTGCAATGGTGCTTCTGTACTCTGGTATATGGGGGACAGATGTTTAATGTTCCTGTGTGTGCCTTCTGTCTGTAGTCCTGTCGGGACATTCTCTCTAGGAGAATGTTGTCGGATGTGTGTAGAGACAGTGTATGTGTTGTGTGTATTCGTAGACAACGAGTTTGTGTGGATGAAAGAGTTTGCATGTGCAATGTGTGTGTATGTATGTTTGTGTGTGTTTTGGAGAGCTACCGCCGGTTACAAAGGCAGCGCTTGAATGAGCAGTCTTTCGGTGCGTGTGAACTGTTGGGGCGAGAGGTAATATGACCACAGGCCCAGAGTTGGCCTCACTACTGAGCAGTAACAAAGTCTGCACAGTACAAAGGCACACTCATGCATTGTTCTTCCTTAAATCCATTTATAAAAAATAAACACCAGCTCAATCTTTCTTTCTCTTCCTCTCACATCCCCCTCTCCTCACAGCATGTGCCATTCTTACTGCATGCTCATCTGCTTTCCACAACTTCCTTTTTAAAACCCATCAAACCATGTCAAGGGCAAGTTATTGGTATTTAGGATTGTGATGCACATTTGCCATGGTACTTTGAATGTTTTTTTCAATGTTCTCATCCTTTCTTTTTCCATTGAAATATCTGTGTATCTGTGTGTTTGTGACTGCTGTCTCCTCTCCTGCCAGGTTCAGAGGTCTGATTGGAAAATCACACTGGTCAGATTAGACTGCTTCCTACTGTAATGGATTTTCCTACCATTGAGCCCAGGCACACATTTCAGCCTATTTCATGTGGTTTTGGGATATTTCTGTGGGCTGGAGAGTGTGTGTGTGTCATGTTCCTGATGTGCACTGACCTGCATAAACCCATGAAGCCAAAGTGAACAAGCAACACATCATCTACCTCAGTAGGCTGTATTCTTGAGAGAAGTTTAATCCAGGACAATGGTTGATTTCTACAGACATTTGGGTTGTGGATTTACAGTATATGACAGGAGTTATTATGGAAGTCCTTTTTGCTAGAAAGACTATTTGAACAATAGTTAATTGAATGAATCATCATGATCCATCTGTGTGTGTGTGTGTGTGTGTGTGTGTGTGTGTGTGTGTGTGTGTGGTGGGGGGTTGTGTTCCCAATCAAATACACCAAACCCCACTGAGCCTTCATGTGTTGAACATAGAACACTCGTAACTTATTTTTCTCAATCTTCTCTGCATCTTCTGGTCTTCTGTAGTTGTGTATCCTGCATTGAACACACACACACACACACATAGTCATACTGTACATTTACTGAGCCTGACGCCATGTTCTTTGACAGTGTTAAAGCCATCCTATTGGCTCAGAGCATAGAGCTCCCAGAATGCACCCTGCTCCAAACAGAGGGATATGTTGTCTGTAAACAAGATTCTTGTAGCACACCACCATTGGTAACACTTTCCTGACAACACACAAACATACTTACTCTGCTCAGGAACACTTCGTATGCTGATTACTCAGCACTACAGCTACTACAGCAAATAAAATGACTGCAACACTTAACAAAGAGCTGCAGTCATTTTTAGAATGTTTGGCAAAAAAAACTAAAAGCTAAAAAAAACTAAAAGCATTGTATTTGGGACATATCATTCACTAAACACTAAACCTCAACTAAATCATGTAATGACTAATGTGTAAATCAAGCATGTTGAGGAGACAACTGCTTGATGTAACCCTGGATTGCAAACGGTCATGGTCAAAACATATTGTTACAACGGTAGCTAAGATGGGGAGAGGCCTCTTCGTATCGCTATCAACAAAACAAGTCCTACAGGCCCTAGGTTTGTCGCACCTGAACTACTGCCCAGTCATATGGTCAAGTGCCACAAAAAGGGACAAGCAAACAACAGTTGGCCCAGAACAGAGAAGCACGGCTGGCCCTTAAATGTACACGGAGAGCTAACATCAATAACATGTGTGAGTTGGGGTGGGCATTCTATGTTGTTTTTCTATGTTTTGTTCTGTTGTAATATTTCTATGTGTTTGGCCTCGTATGGTTCTCAATCAGAGGCAGGTGTCAGTCGTTGTCTCTGATTGGGAGCCATATTTAGGTAGCCTGTTTTCTATTGTGTTTTGTGGGTGGTTGTATCGCGTGTTAGTGTTTTCACCATACGGGACTGTTTCGGTTGTTTGTTTGTATTTTTGTTCAGTGTTCTGTTGATTTATTAAATATATCATTATGGACACTTACCACGCTGCACATTGGTCTGATCCTTGCTACTCCTCCTCTGAAGAAGAGTAATTCCGTTACAATATGATGTGGTAAAGTAGTGTGTTGTGTGATTTGTAATTGCCTTAGTCTTTTTTGGACCCCAGGAAGAGTAGCTGCTGCTTTGGCAGATACTAATGGCGATCTGTAAGAAATACAAAATATTTACTTTACGACACACAATTAAGCTGCTTTGGAGAGCTGGAAAGAGAAAGGGGGAGGAGAGCAGTGAGGAAAAGGTGAAGTGAGATGTTTCACTCTTGCCCAAATCTTTGCAAAATAAGCCAAATGCGTTTCTATGGGCTTATTTTGGATCTAAGCTTGTCGCCTGTCTTCCCGCCTTTGGGACAATGACTCCCATTGTTAGGGCACGGAGACATGAGCATCTCATCATTGAATACAGATCTCTGAGAAGAGCAATGAATCGAGAGGTTGAATCCAAAGGACATAGAACTATCATTCTCTTGTCTCTCCCAACCTTTGAGGGGAAAGATTTAATGCAACACCAGGTTTGCTGGTCATCTGCCTAACAGACGTTGCTTTTAAAGGGGCAATCACCAGATGCTACATCTATTTTTATAAATGAATGGCATACACCCATTCATTCTTAAAGAATATAGTTTATAAATGACTCAATCTAATTTTATTGGTTAAAAACTCGTTTTTTCAACCACTACACAAATTTCTTGTCCTAACTGACTTGCTAGAACTATAGTGCTATGACATCTACTTTGTGCATGACACAGTAATTTTACCAACAATTGTTTACAGACAGATTATTTCACTTATACTTCACTGTATTACAATTCCAGTTGGTCAGAAGTTTACATACACTAAGTTGACAGTGCCTTTAAACAGCTTGGAAAATCCCAGAAAAGTATGTCATGGCTTTAGAAGCTTCTGATAGGCTAATTGACATCATTTGAGTCGATTGGAGGTGTACCTGTGTATGTATTTCAAGGCCTACCTTAAACTCAGTGCATCTTTGCTTGACAAATTTGTAGACCTCCAAGTCTGGTTCATCCTTGGGGGAAATTTTCAAAGGTACCACATTCATCTGTACCACGTTCATCTCAACAAGGAAGAATCCATTACTCCAAAAACGCCGTTAAAAAAAAGCTAGACTACGGTTTGCAACTGCACATGGGGACAAAGATCATACTTTATAGAGAAATGTCCTCTGGTCTGATGAAACATAAATAGAACTGTTTGGCCATAATGACCATTGTTATGTTTGGAGGAAAAAGGGGGAGGCTTGCAAGCCGAAGAACACCATTCCAACCATGAAGCACGGGGGGTGGCAGCGTGGCAGCGTGGCAGCATCATGTTGTGGAGGTGCTTGGCTGCAGGAGGGACTCGTGTGCTTCACAAAATAGATGGCATCATGAGGTAGGAAAATTATGTGGATATATTGAAGCAACATCTAGACATCAGTTAGAACTTAAAGCTTGGTCGCAAATGGGTCTTTCAAGTGGACAATGAACCCAAGCATACTTCCAAAGTCGTGGCAAAATGGCTTAAGGACAACAAAGTCAAGGTATTGGACTTTGTTGAATATAGAAAATGTGTGGGCAGAAAAAGTGAAAAAGAAAAAGTGAAAAAGTGTGTGTGAGCAAGGAGGCCTACAAACCTAACTCAGTTACACCAGCTCTGTCAGGAGGAATGGGCCAAAGTTCACCCAACCTATTGTGGGAAGCTTAAACAATTTAAAGGCAATGCCACCAAATACTAATTGATTGCATGTAAACTTCTGACCCAATTGGAATGTGATTAAAGAAATAAAAGCTGAAATAAATCATTCTCTCTACTATTATGCTGACATTTCACATTCTTAAAATAAAGTGGTGATCCTTACTGACCTAAAACAGGGAATTTTTACTAGGATTAAATGTCAGGAATTGTGAAAAACTGTGTTTACATACACCTTAGCCAAATACATTTAAACTTCCGACTTCAAATGTAAGTATATGGATGAGCGATGGCCGAGCGGCATAGATGGTATACAATACAGTATATACTGCACATGTGATATGAGTAATGTAATATATGTAAACACGATTTAAAGTGGCATTATTTAAAGTGACTAGTGATCCATCTATTAAAGTGTCCAGTGATTGGAATGTTGTTCTGAAAGAGCTGCAAAATCTGGACCCCTACACATCAGCCAGGCTAGACAATCTGGACCCTCTCTTTCTAAAATTATCTGCTGAAATTGTTGCAACCCCTATTACTAGCCTGTTCAACCTCTCTTTCGTATTGTCTGAGATTCCCAAAGATTGGAAAGCTGCCACCATAATCCCCCTCTTTAAAGGGGGAGTCATTCTAGACCCAAACTGCTACAGACCTATCTATCCTATCCTGACTTTCTAAGGTCTTCGAAAGCCAAGTTAACAAACATATTACCAACCATTTCGATTCCCACCGTACCTTCTCCGCTATGCAATCTGGTTTCAGAGCTGGTCATGGTTGCACCTCAGCCATGCTCAATGTCCTAAATTACATCATAACCGCCATAGATAAGAGACATTACTGTGCAACCGTATTCATCGACCTGGCCAAGGCTTTCGACTCTGTCAATCACCACATTCTTATCGGCAGACTCAACATCCTTGGTTTCTCAAATAACTGCCTCGCCTGGTTCACCAACTACTTCTCTGATAGAGTTCAGTGTGTCAAATTGTAGGGCGTGTGTTCCGGACCTCTGGCAGTCTCTATGGGGGTGCCAGAAGGTTCAATTCTCGGGCCGACTCTCTTCTCTGTATACAATCAATGATGTTGCTCTTGCTGCTGGTGATTCTTTGATCCATCTCTACGCAGACGACACCATTCTGTGTACTTCTGGCCCTTCTTTGGGCATTGTGTTAACTAACCTCCAGACGAGCTTCAATGCCATACAACTCTCCTTCCGTGGCCTCCAACTGTTCTTAAATACAAGTAAAACTAAATGCATGCTCTTAAATCTATCGCTGCCTGCACCTGCCCGCCCGTCCAGCATCATTACTCTGGACGGTTCTGACTTAGAATATGTGGACAACTGCAAATACCTAGGGGTCTGGCTAGACTGTAAACTCTCCTTCCAGACTCACATTAACCATCTCCAATCTAAAATCAAATATAGAATCGGCTTCCTATTTCACAACAAAGCATCCTTCACTCATTCTGCCAAACATATGCTTGTAAAACTGACCATCCTACCGATCCTCGACTTCGGCAATGTCATTTACAAAATAGCCTCCAACACTCTACTCAACAAATTGGATGCAGTCTATCACAGTGCCATCTGTTTTGTCACCAAAGCCCCATATACTACCCACCACTGCGACCTGTACGCTCTCGTTGGCTTGCCCTCGCTTCATATTCGTTGCCAAACCCACTGGCTCCAGGTCATCTACAAGTCTTTGCTAGGTTAAGCTCCGCCTTATTTCAGCTCACTGGTCACCATAGCAGCACCCACCTGTCGCAAGCCCTCCAGCAGGTATTTCTCACTGGTCAACCCCAAAGCCAATTCCTTCTTTGACCGCCTTTCCTTCCAGTTCTCTGCTGCCAATGACTAGAATGAACTGCAAAAATCACTGAAGCTGGAGACTCATATCTCCCTCACTAGCTTTAAGCACCAGCTGTCAGAGCAGCTCACAAATCACTGCACCTGTAGATAGACCATCTGTAAATAGCCCATCCAACTACCTCATCCCCATACTGTATTTATTTATTTATTTATTTATCTTTGTCTTTTGCACCCCAGTATCTCTACTTGCACATTCATCTTCTGCACATCCATCACTCCAGTGTTTAATTGGTATATTGTAATTATTTCGCCACCATGGCCTATTTATTGCCTTACCTCATTTGCACACACTGTATATAGACCTTTTCTACTGTATTGTTTGTTTATTCCATGTGTAACTAGCCTACCTGGTTAAATAAAGGTGAAATAAAACTAATAGTAATTGGGTCACAATGTATACAGTAGCAGCCTCTGTGTTAGTGATGACTGTTTAGCAGTCTGATGGCCTTGAGATAGATCCTGTTTTTCAATCTCTCGGTCCCAGCTTTGATGCACCTGTACTGACCACACCTTCTGTATGATAGTGGTGTGAACAGACAGTGGCTTGGATGATGGTTGTCCTTGATGATCATTTTTGTTATGGAGGGCAGGTAGTTTGCCCCCGGTGATGCGTTGTGTAGACCGCACCATCCTCTGGAGAGCCTTGCGGTTGAGGGCGGTGCAGTTGCCGTACCAGGCTGTGATACAGCCCTACAGGATGATCTTGATTGTGCATCTGTAAAAGTTTGTCAAGGTTTTGGTTAACAACCCAAATTTCTTCAGCCTTCTGAGGTTGAAGAGGAACTGTTGTGCCTTCTTCACCACACTGTCTGTGTGGGTGGACCATTTCAGTTTGTCTGTGATGTGTAAGCCCAGGAACTTCCCCTGCTGTCCCTTCGATGTGGATAGGGGGGTGCTCCCTCTGCTGTTTCCTGAAGTCCACAATCATCTCCTTTGCTTTGTTGACGTAGAGTGAGAGGTTGTTTTCCTGACACCACACTCTGAGTGCCCTCACCTCCTTCCTGTAGGCTGTCTCGTCATTGTTGGTGATCAAGCCCACTAATGCTGCGTCATCTGCAAACCTGATGATTGAGTTGGAGGCGTGCATGGCCACGCAGTCGTGGGTGAACAGGGAGTACAGGAGGGGGCTGAGCACACACCCTTGAGGGGCCCCAGTGTTGAGGGTCAGCGAAGTGGAGATGTTGTTTCCTACCTTCACCACCTGGGGTGGCCGGTCAGAAAGTCCCGGACCCAGTTGCACAGGGTGGGGTTAAGACCCAGGGCCTCCAGCTTGATGAAGAGCTTGGAGGTTACTATGGTGTTGAATGCTGAGCTGTAGTCAATTAACAGAATTCTTATTATCATGAGCTTAGTTCAACTGTTGTACCCCATCAGAACCCAAAATATAAGCTTGTTTTACTCCAATGTTTGTAAATGTAAACAAACACTATGTAGCCTCAACATTGTCAGAACTAAGATGTTGATATCATGGATGGTGGTTACATTTCTCCAGGCCTATCCCTCAGCCTTTTTACCTAAACAGGAGCTGATATTGCTTCTACTGTTGATTGTCACTTTAAAGGGAAGTGTGCATCTTCAGGTTCAAATGATTGAAAAATGGAATAAGAAATTACACAGACGAATTGTACATTTTGTAGTGGCACCGACTGGTAAGATGCTTCAAGAGGGTGATCACGTGTGCTAGAAATGCAGAGGTCCTGGATTCATGCCTCGGGGTGAGCCAAATTAGGAGGACGTGGTACTCTAAGCAAGCAGCGTGATGTCCGTTACACACATGCACGCACAAGCATGTGTACGACTGAGGAACATAGTTCTGCCTACTCTTAGGTCTTAAAATAATGACATCACACACACAGTCTGAAAGGAAACTAATTAGAAAGTAGGAGACCATAGCAACCAACCTGCACTGCTGCTCAGTGAGTGAGAGTGTGAGAACGATATAATGAGTGGGGGAGAGGGTTATATGGTTATGTGATGTATTGACAAAGCAGTGTCTGGGCCATGACAGAGAGGTGACTGTATTGATTAAATGCTCTCCTGCTATTTCGCTGCCTCATTATTCCGTCAATCAGTGATCTGATGTTAGCATCTTTAACAGCCAGGGAGCACCACACACAGAGACTGCCTCTCTGTCTCTCTGTTTCTGACCAAAGACCACAACCCAATCACTAACGGGAGCTGTTCTGTTTGGTGTGCCATGGGAGGGTGTGCAGTTAGGTTAGAGAACATTGGTTCAGCAGAGGGTAGTTACATATTCACTTTCCTCTGTCCAGACAGTCTGATCGTTATGCTCTTTCACCCCGGGGATTATGGTTAGTGGTTCAAATTGTATAATGTGGTCGTAGCCTGTAAAATGTTAAGGACATGGTGTTGTTTGAGTAACTTTGCCTTGGATCTGAAAAATTGTGTTATTTATTTAACCCTTATTTTACCAGGTACTTTGACTGAGAACCCATTCTAATTTACAGCAACGATCTGGGGAATAGTTACAGGGGATAGGAGGGGGGATGAATGAGCCAATTGTAAGCTGGGATGACTTTTACCTCAGTGGGCTTACATCAAATCAAAGTTGATTTGTCACATGCGCCGAATATAACAGGTGTAAACCTTACAGTGAAATGCTTACTTGCAGGCTCTGACCAATGGTGTGAAAAAAAAGTGTGTGTGTGTGTGTGTGTAGGTAAGTAAAGAAATAAAACAACAGTAAAAAGACATTTGAAAAAAGAGTAGCAGGGCTAAATACAGACACCTGTTAGTCAGTCTGATTGAGGTAGTATGTACATGTAGGTATCGTTAAAGTGACATGCAAATATGATGAACAGAGAGTAGCAGATGCGTAAAAAGAGGGGTTGGCTGGTGGTGGGACACAATGCAGATAGCCCGGTTAGCCAATGTGCTAAAGGTCTTACTCACGTTGGCTACGGAGAGCGTGATCACTCAGTCGTCCGGAACAGCTGATGCTCTCATGCATGCCTCAGTGTTGCTTGCCTCGAAGCGAGCATAGAAGTGATTTAGCTCGTGTCACTGGGCAGCTCGCGGCTGTGCTTCCCCTTATAGTCTGTAATAGTTAGCAAGCCCTGCCACATCCGACGAGCGTCGGAGCCGGTGTAGTATGAGTCTGGAGTGATATACAGCAAACAAACAGGGTTCGATACCCAGTTAATTTACATACATGTATGCCTTGTTCTCTCTCTCTCTCTCTCAGCGCCATGAACAAGATGAAGAACTTTAAGCGACGTTTCTCTCTGTCTGTCCCTCGCACTGAGACCATCGAGGAAAACGAGTTCACTGAGCAAATCAACCAGCTCAACATCCAACACACTCAGGGTAAGACCACTAACTACCTTGCACTGCCTGTCTAACACTGTCCAATGACACACAGCAAATCATCTCCTCTGTCCTCCTTGTATCCGGTGGGTCTTGCTGTTATGAGTGTTGCTAATGGATGACAACGTTTTGGGACTATATTTAGAAACAGGAAGCTCAAAATCCTGATCCCAGATCTTACACTACTTTCTCCTCCATACCTCCCTGCATTCATTTATTCATCCTTTTATTAATGGATCAGGCCATTCTTTGATCCGTTTGTAATCAAACCACCAGCCCAGTCATCTCTGTACCAGCCCCACTCTGTCCCCACAGCCTGTATATCACTGATATCCAGCTAAGGGAAGGCTGCAGTTTGATGAGTTTAGGACACACATTTACACAAGCTCCGAGTGGAGAGATAGAAGAGAGGAGAAGCAGAAAGAGAGGTGTGTATAAGAGGACAGGAGAGGGAGAGAGAAAGATGGAGAGAGAAAGTCAGAGAGGGAGGGAGAGAGAAAGACGGAGAGGGAGGGAGGGAGAGAGAGAAAGACTGAGAGGGAGGGAGGGAGAGAGAGAGAGAGAGAGAGAGAGAGAGAGAGAGAGAGAGAGAGAGAGAGAGAGAGAGAAAGACGGAGAGGGAGGGAGGGAGGGAGAGAGAGAGAAGAGAGGGAGGGAGGGAGGGAGGGAGGGAGGGAGGGAGGGGGAGGGAGGGAGGGAGGGAGGGAGGGAGGGAGGGAGGGAGAGGGAAGAGAGAAAGAAAGACAGGGAGTGAGAGAGAGATGGAGAGGGAGGGTGGGAGAGAGAAAGACAGAGAGGGAGGGAGAGAAAAGATGGAGAGGGAGGGAGGGAGGGAGAGAGAAAGACCGAGAGGGAGGGAGGGAGAAGAAAGACCGAGAGGGAGGGAGGGAGAGAGAAAGACGGAGAAAGACAGAGGGATGGAGGGAGGGAGAAAGACAGAGAGGGAGGGAGGGAGGGAGGGAGGGAGGGAGGGAGGGAGGGAGGGAGGGAGGGAGGGAGGGAGGGAGGGAGGGAGGGAGGGAGGGAGGGAGGGAGGGAGGGAGGGAGAAAGACGGAGAGGGAGGGGTGGAAGAGTGAGACGGGGTGCTGGGAGCTGAGGCTGATGGGGATTAGCAGTGTTCAAGACACATTTATACAAGCCAATCTCGCTTGTTGTAGGCCACTGGGTCAGAGCAACAACCATCCTCTCATCTGGCACTAGTCTGCCCTGAAGCAGTGAAAGAAAACCTTTTAACTATTGTGCTCTGGTGTTCATAGTGTTCTTTAGGCTCTCTGTCAATCCAGACATTCTACCCTTCGCAACCCCTTATTCCATCACAGCCTGTTTCAGACAACAACTGAACAAAGAGTTTGAATCAGGGCGATGCTGTCCAACTTTCTGTCCATGTTTGGAGTGAGGAATTGGCTGACATTTTCCCCAGAATTAACCACATAACCTAACATTCCTTTCAACTCCTAATGAGTTTGGGATAAAACATCAGTAACACAACCTTTCCTAGACTCTCAAATAATGTTTTTTCACATCAAGATACAGCTCAATCATATTCCCTGACACTGAAATACCAGAACACACAAACAGTTTGTCACATGCATCAGAGCAGCTGTCTTTACAGTGGTCATGTCTTTATTGTTTCTAATGGATCTTTATTGCAAACAAAAAGAGAAACACAATCAGCTCGCAGATCAGAATGACTATATATAGGTGTATATCCTTAAGGCAGTTTTATCAACATAATATCTCCTTCAGTCGCCTGTCTCGGTAGGTAAGCAAAAAACGTCAATTAGTCACGTCTGAGTGAGAGATTAATTCATTAGCAAACCTTACAGGCTAATGTGTGTGTACCAGGGAGGCCACCCGTCCACCTGCCAGTCTAATCTTTAAGCCAATCGAATAGAGCAACCTAGTTTACAGTGCCTTCGGGAAGTATTCAGACCCCTTGACTTTTTCCACAATTTGTTCGTTTACAGCCTTATTCTAAAATGTATTAAATAGTTTTTTTTCCCTCATCAATCTATACACCCCATAATGACAAAGCAAAAACTTATCACATTTCCATAAGTATTCAGACCCTTTACTCAGTACTTTGTTATAGCACCGTTGGCAGCGATTACAGCCTTCGAGTCTTCTTGTGTATGACGTTACAAGCTTGGCACACCTGTATTTGGGGAGTTTCTTCCATTCTTCTCAGCAGATCCTCTGAAGCTCTGTCAGGTTGGATAGGGAGCGTTGCTGCACAGCTATTTTTAGGTCTCCAGAGATGTTTGATCGGGTTCCGGTCTGGGCTCTGGCTGGGCCACTCAATGACACTTAGAGATTTGTCCCAAAGCCACTCCTGTGGTGTCTTGCCTGTGTGCTTAGGGTCGTTGTCCTGTTGGAAGGTGAACCTTCTCCCCACTTTGAGGTCCTGAGGGCTCGGGAGCAGGTTTTCTAAAAAGGTTCTCCCATCTCCACAGGGGAACTATAGAGCACTGTCAGAGTGGCCATCAGGTTCTTGGTCACCTCCCTGACCAAGGCCTTTCTCCACCAATTTCTCAGTTTGGCCAGCTCTAGGAAGAGTCTTGGTGGTTCCAAACTTGTTCCATTTAAGAATGATGGAGGGCACTGTGTTCTTGGGGACCTTCAACGCTGCAGACATTTTTTGGTACTCTTCCCCAGATCTGTGTTTCGACACAATCCTGTCTCGGCGCTCTACGGACAATTCCTTCGACCTCATGGCTTGGTTTTTGCTTTGATATTCACTGTAAACTGTGAGACCTTTATATAGACAGTTGTGTGCCTTTCCAAATCATGTCCAATCAACTGTATTTACCACAGGTGGACTCCAGTCAAGTTGTAGAAACATCTCAAGGATGATCAATGGAAACAGGATGCACCTGAGCATAATTTCGAGTCTCATACCAAAGGGTCTGAATAATTAGCTTTGACATTATGGGGTATTGTGTGTAGATATCTGAGGATTATTTATTTAGTCAATTTTAGAAAAAGGCTATAACAAAATGTGGAAAAAGTCAAGGGGTATAGTTTCACTATATTAAGTAATACTTTTATATGCTGATGGAAAGATAAACATAATGAAATAATTGAATTAGTTCAGGGCATCACATTACCAGAGCCAGCTAGAGAAGAATGGATGCCCCATCGGTAGACAACATTGTAGTAGCCTACAACAGTAAGCTTCATTAGAAATGCAACTCTGAGAGGAACCAACAATCAGCAGACAGCTTGAATTTGAGTTTCCTACCTGGCCATGTGAGAGCCTTTGTCTGCCCTTTAATACATGATTCACTTCATCAGATGTCTATATGATCTCCCAATTTAGATAGGATAGGACTATAACACACAGTCTTTTAAATATACACATCGGCTGAAGACTCTGTACCCTCTCATTATAAAGAACAATATTATTGTGAACACTTTTCTTCCTCCTGTACCCGCACACCAACAAAAACACGACTACAAACTATCTCAAACTCACTAACTCTCCTTCTTTGTGGACATGGCCTTACATAAAGACATCTTGTGGTCCACTGATTGGATTGTCCTTTTCCAAACAGGCTGTCTTATACGTGTGTGTGCGTGTGCGTGCGCGTGTGTGTGTGTCTCACCTGCCCTGACCCCAATTACAAGCAGACAGATCAAAGGGTTGCTGTAACTGTGATATTTAAATGACCAGCCTGCTCCCTTTATTTCTTCCCCTCTCGCTCTCTCGTTCTGTAACCACCCATAGCAGAAGTATTAATCAAACTAAGATATCATAGCTATCTTTCTCACCATTAATCTATCACCACTTCATACTAGAGGTCGACCGATTAATCGGAATGGCCAATTAATTAGGGATGATTTCAAATTTTCATAACAATCATAACAATAACAGAACAAACAATATATTTTTAAACCTGCATATTTAGCTAAAATAAATCCAGGTTAGCAGGCAATATTAACCAGGTGAAATTGTGTCACTGCTCTTGCGTTCATTGCACGCAGAGTCAATGTATATGCAACAGTTTGGGTCGCCTAATTTGCCAGAATTTTAATAATAAATGTTTTCGAAATTATAGATTCCAGATTCGACCATATTAATGACCTAAGGCTATGACTTCAAGTCTATCAACTCCCGAGATTAGGCTGGTGTAACCGATGTTAAATGGCTAGCTAGTTAGCGGGGGGGGGTTGCTAATAGCGTCAAACGTCACTCGCTCTGAGACTTGGAGTGGTTGTTCCCCTTGCTCTGCATGGGTAACGCTGCATTGAGGGTGGCTGTTGTCAATGTGTCCCTGGTTCGAGCCCTGGTAGGAGCGAGGAGAGGGACAGAAGCTATACTGTTACACTGGCAATACTAAAGTGCCTATAAGAACATCCAATAGTCAAAGGTTAATGAAATGCAAATGGTATAGAGAGAAATAGTCCCATAATTCCTATAATAACTACAACCTAAAACTTCTTACCTGGGAATATTGAAGACTTGTGTTGAAAGTAACCACCAGCTTTCATATGTTCTTATGTTCTGAGCAAGGAACTTAAACGTTAGCTTTCTTACATGGCACATACTGCACTTTTACTTTCTTCTCCAACACTTTGTTTTTGCACGATTTAAACCAAATTGAACATGTTTCATTATTTATTTGAGGCTACATTGATTTTATTGATGTATTATATTAAGATAAAATAAGTGTTCATTCAGTATTGTTGTAATTGTAATTTTTACAAATATATATTTTTTTTAAATCAGCCGGTATTGGTATCTGTAACGGCGTTCTTCGTTTGTAGAAAGAGAGTCGGACCGAAATGCAGCGTGGTGGTTACTCATGACTTTAATAAATGAAGAGCGATACATGAAATAACTTAATACAAAAACAAAACAACAAACGGAACGTGAAAACTAATTACAGCCTATCTGGTGAAACTACACAGAGACAGGAACAATCACCCACGAAATACAAAGTGAAACCCAGGCTACCTAAATACGGTTCCCCATCAGAGACAACAAGAATCACCTGACTCTGATTGAGAACCGCCTCAGGCAGCCAAGCCTATACTAGACACACCCTAATCAACCACAATCCCAATGCCTACAAAAACCCCAATACGACAATACAATAACACCATGTCACACCCTGGCCTGAACAAATAATTTAAGAAAACACATGACAGTATCGGCTTCTTTTGGTCCTCCAATTATCGGTATCGGCGTTAAAATCATAATCGGTCGACCTCTACTTCATTCCATCCAATTCCCTCTCTCTCGCCTTCGTTGATCTCTCGATCTCTATTCCATCTCTCTATCGCTCTCTTGCCCAATCAATTATTCACCTTATTTTTCTAACACTTAAGTGAGCTGGTTAGATACTTGCCTTCTGCCTATGAATGATTCACTTTTATTTAAACTAAAATCTACCATCTAAATTTCCATCATCATCATTTGCGTGCATGTATACCAGAAATGGTATCTGTGTTTGCAGACACAAGTGTATCTACTAATAAAAGGAAGACTGTGGGTGCAGGAATAAATATTAATGGATGAGCTATCTGTCAGAGAGAGAGGAGACAAGAGAAGGAAACAGAGAAAGAGGGGGGAGAGGAGACCGAGAGAGAGATAGGGGAGGGGTGCGAAGAGAGAATATTTCCCTCTGTTTAGCCCTATCCTCACATGCTTTTGTTTGCAATCAGTGTCTCCATGGAAACAAGGAGTTAAAGAGCTCACTGCAGACTACATCAAACACCTCAGGAGGCAATTGGCTGAACACACACAAGAACGCGCAGAAGCACAAACACACCCTAGCAACGGTCATTGAAATTGTTAAAAGGTTTTAAAAACTATTTTAATAAATGCAACAGTTGGACAATGGATGAACACTTAAAAAAAAACATTTTAGTCTTTTAGGAGATACTCTTATCAAGAGTGACTTACAGTACTGAGTGCATACATTTTCATACCTTTTCGTACTGGTCCTCTGTGGGAATCCAACCCACAACCCTGACATTACCATGCTCTACCAACTGAGCCTTGTGGCACTACATTTTTCAAATTTTTATGAATGGAGTTCAGGCATTATATTGTCAAATGGCAAAAAAAATGTATGTACTTGTGTGTGTATATAAACTACCGTTCAAAAGTTTGGGGTCACTTAGAAATGTCCTTGTTTTTGAAAGAAAAGCACATTTTTGTCCATTAAAATAACATCAAATTGATCAGAAATAAGGTGTTGTCACGTTCTGACCTGAGTTCCTTTGTTTTGTCTTAGTTTTAGTATGGTCAGGGCGTGAGTTGGGGTGGGCAGTCTGTTCTTTTTTCTATGATTTGGGATTTCTGTTTTGGCCTGGTATGGTTCTCAATCAGAGGCAGCTGTCAATTGTTGTCCCTGATTGAGAACCATACTTAGGTAGCCTGTTTTCACCCTTGAGTTGTGGGTGATTATCTTCTGTTGAGTGTTTGTATTCTGCACCAGACAGAACTGTTTCGGTTTCTTTCGTTCACTTTGTTGTTTTGTATTGCAGTGTTCAGTTTGATTCATTAAATATTAACATCATGAACGCATACCATGCTGCGCTTTGGTCCTCCGATCCTTCCTACTACTCCTCAGAGGAGGAGAAACCCGTACAAGTGTAGACATTGTTAATGTTGTAAATGACTATTGTAGCTGGAAACACCTGATTTAAAATAAATGGATTATCTACGTAGGTGTATAGAGGCCCATTATCAGCAACCATCACTCCTGTGTTCCAATGGCACGTTGTGTTAGCTAATCCAAGTTTATAATTTTAAAAGGCTAATTGATCATTAGAAAACCCTTTTGCAATTATGTTAGCACAACTGAAAACTGTTGTGCTGATTTAAAGAAGCAATAAAACTGGCCTTCTTTAGACTAGTTTAGTGTCTGGAGCATCAGCATTTGTGGGTTAGATTACAGGCTCATAATGGCTAGAAACAAAGCACTTTCTTCTGAAACTCGTCAGTCTATTCATGTTCTGAGAAATAAAGGCTATTCCATGCGAGAAATTGCCAAGAAACTGAAGATCTCGTACAACGCTGAGTAGTACTCCCTTCACAGAACAGCACAAACTGGCCCTAACCAGAATAGGAAGAGTAGGTGGCCCAGGTGCACAACTGAGCAAGAGGACAAGTACATTAGAATGTCTACTTTGAGAAACAGACGCCTCACAAGTTCTCAACTGTCAGCTTCATTAAATAGTACCTGCAAAACCCCAGTCTCAATGTAAGCAGTGAAGAGGTGACACCGGGATGCTGGCCTTCTAGGCAGAGTTCCTCTGTCCAGTGTCATTTTTTTCCACATATTAATATTTTATATTTATTGGCCATTTTGAGATATGGCTTTTTCTTTGCAACTCACCTCTTCAATGAAGCTGCCAGTTGAGGAATTGTGAGGTGTCTGTTTCTCCATCCGTCCGTTCGTCCGTTCGTTCGTTCGTTCATTCATTCATTTTTGGTTACTACATGATTCCATGTGTTATTTCATAGTTTTGATGTCTTCACTTTCTACAATGTAGAAAAAGTTTTTTTTTTAAAGAAAAACCCTTGAATTAATAGGTGTGTCCAAACTTTTGACTGTTACTTTATATATTTTATTATTATCAAATACAACAGGTGTAAGCCTTACAGTGAAATGCTTACTTACAAGCTCCCAACCAAAAATACGGACAAGAATAAGAGATAAAAGTAACAAGTAAATAAAGAGCAGCAGTAAAACAACAATAGCGAGACTATATACAGGGGGGTACCGGTACAGAGTCAATGTGCGGGGGCATCGGTTAGTTGAGGTAGTATGTACATGTAGGTAAGAGTTATTAAAGTGACTATGCTTAGATGACAACAGAGGTCCTGAATGGCAGTAAAGGAGTAGAGGTCCTGGATGGCAGGAAGTTTGGCCCGTGTACTGGGCCGTTCACACTACCCTCTGTAGTACCTTGTGGTCAGAGGCTGAGCAGTTGCCATACCAGGCAGTGATGCAACAAGTCAGGATGCTCTCGAAGGTGCAGCTTATTTTTTATTTTATTTTATTTTTTACAGGGACAGTGCACATTAATCAACGTTTCAGTAAAAGTGCCGGTTTTAGCCAGCCGGCTAATTTTCAACCGCAGTCCCTGGGCAGGTTATTAAAAACAATTACAATATAGACAATAGCACCATAGAACAAGCAAGACATAGCAACATAGGACAAGCAAGACATAGCATACAGACAGAGCAACATAGGACAAGCAAGACGTAGCAGACAGAGCAACACAGAACAAAAAGCAGCAAGACAAAATTCATAAAAGCAACAAAGTGTTTCCACACCTCACAAGCTATAGACAACAGACAACATGGAAAGCGGCAACACACAGCTAGGGACCATGTTCACAAATCTGATTGACCTTTAGCCATGTCTTCAAGCATTTTGTGAAAGTGTGATATGTGGTGCAGTTATGTGTGTCTGATGGCAGTGTATTCCAGACATGGGAAGCTCTCACAGAGAATGCAGATTTATTAAAGGTGCTTTTCCTTAGGGGAACTATACAGTCACCTCTCATGGCAGACTGTAGAACCTTTTGAGGATCTGAGGACCCATGCCATATCTTTTCAGTCTCCTGAGGGGGAATAGGTTTTGTTGTGCCCTCTTCACGACTGTCTTGGTGTGCTTGGACCATGTTAGTTTGTTGATGATGTGGACACCAAGGAACTTGAAGCTCTCAACCTGCTCAACTGCAGCCCCGTCGATGAGAATGGAGGCGTGCTCGGTCCTCTTTTTCCTGTAGTCCACAATCATCTCTTTTGTCTTGGTCACGTTGAGGGAGACGTTGTTGTCCTGGCACCACATGGCCAGGTCTCTGACCTCCTCCTTATAGACTGTCTCGTTGTTGTCAGTGATCAGGCCTACCACTGTTGTGTTATCGGCAAATTGAA
Organism: Oncorhynchus gorbuscha; assembly: GCF_021184085.1. NCBI lineage: Eukaryota > Metazoa > Chordata > Actinopteri > Salmoniformes > Salmonidae > Oncorhynchus > Oncorhynchus gorbuscha. The sequence goes on along the minus strand of NC_060175.1, from coordinate 37,671,224 downwards.
TGATGGTGTTGGAGTCAAATAAGTGAACATGGAGTACAGGAGGAGACTGAGCAAGCACCCCTGTGTTGAGGATCAGCATTGCGGATGTGTTGTTACCTACCCAGGAAGTCCAGGATCCAGTTGTTGAGGGAGGTGTTTAGTCCAAGGGTCCTTATCTTATTGATGAGCTTTGAGGGCATTATGGTGTTGAACGCCGAGCTGTAGTCAATGAATAGCATTCTCACATAGGTGTCCCTTTTGTCCAGCTGGGAAAGAGCAGTGTGGAGTGCAATAGAGATTGCGTCATGTGTGGATCTGTTGGGGTGGTATGCAAATTGAAGTGGGTCTAGGGATTTCTGGGATAATGGTGTTGATGTGAACCATGGCCAGCCTTTCAAAGCACTTCATGGCTACAGACGTGAGTGCTACGGGTCGGTAGTCATTTAGGCACGTTACCTAAGTGTTCTTGGGCACAGGCACTATGGTGGTCTGCTTAAAACATGTTGGTACTACAGACTCGAACAGGGAGAGGTTGAACATTTCATTGTAGACACTTGCCAGTTGGTCAGCGCATGCTCGCAGTACTCGTCCTGGTAATCCGTCTGGCCCTGTGGCCTTGTGAATGTTGACCTGTTTAAAGGTCTTATTCACCGGCTGTGGAGAGCGTGATCACAGTCTTCTGGAACAGCTGGTGCTCTCATGCATGTTTCAGTGTTATTTGCCTCGAAGCATGCATAGAAGTAGTTTAGCTCGTCTGGTAGGCTCATGTCACTGGGCAGCTCTCGGCTGTGCTTCCCTTTGTAGTCTGTAATGGTTTGCAAGCCCTGCCACATCCGACGAGCGTCAGAGCCGGTGTGGTATAATTTGACTTTAGTCCTGTATTGACACTTTGCCTGTTTGATGGTTTGTCGGAGGGCATAGCGGGATTTCTTATCAGCTACCGGGTTAGAATCCTGCTCCTTGAAAGCGGCAGCTCTAGCCTTTAGCTCAGTGTTGATGCTGCCTGTAATCCATGGCTTCTGGTTGGGGTATGTATGTACAGTCACTGTAGGGACAACGTCATCGATGCACTTATTGATGAAGCTATTAACAGTTGTGGTGTACTCCATATTCCAGTCTGTGCTAGCAAAACAGTCCTGTAGCTTAGCATCTGCTTCATCTGATCACTTTTTATTGATCTTGTCACTAGTGCTTCCCTCTAATTGTTAATTGTAAGCAGGAATCAGGAGGATATAATTATGGTCAGATTTGTTAAATTGAGGGCGAGGGAGAACTCTGTATGCGTCTCTGTGTGTGGAGTATACAGTTGAAGTCGGAAGTTTACATACACTTGGGTTGGAGTTATTAAAACTCGTTTTTCAACCATTCCACAGATTTCTTGTAAACAAACTATAGTTTTGGCAGGTCGGTTAGGACATTTAATTTGTGCATGACACAAGTCATTTTTTCAACAATTGTTTACAGATTATTTCACTTATAATTCACTGTATCACATTTCCAGTGGGTCAGAAGTTTACATACACTAAGTTGACTGTGCCTTTAAACAGATTGGAAAATTCCCAAAAATTATGCCATGGCTTTAGAAGCTTCTGGTAGGCTAATTCACATAATTTGAGTCAATTGGAGGTGTACCTGTGGGTGTATTTCAAGGCCTACCTTCAAATTTGATGCCTCTGCTTGACATCATGGGAAAATCAAAAGAAATCAGCCAGGACCTCAGATTTAAAAAAAATTTGTAGACCTCCACAAATCTGGTTCATCCTTGGGAGCAATTTCCAAACACCTGACGGTACCAAGTTCATCTGTACAAACAATAGTACGCAAGTATAAACACCATGGGACCACGCAGCCGTCTTACCGCTAAGGAAGGAGACATGTTCTGTCTCCTAGAGATGAATGTACTTTGGTGCAAAAAGTGCAAATCAATCTCAGAACAACAGCAAAGAACATTGTGAAGATGCTGGAGGAAGCAGGTACAAAGTATCTATATCCACAGTAAAATTAGTCCTAAATCGACATAACCTGAAAGGCCGCTCAGCAAGGAAGAAGCCACTGCTCAAAACCGCCGTAAAAAAGCCAGACTACGGTTTGCAACTGCACATGGGGACAAAGATCGTACTTTTTGTAGAAATATCCTCTGGTCTGATGAAACAAAAATATTTTTTTATATTGATTGAGTGTATGTAAACTTCTGACCCACTGGGAATGTGATAAAATAAATAAAAGCTGAAATAAATCATTCTCTCTACTATTATTCTGATATTTCACATTCTTAAAATAAAGTGGTGATCCTAACTGACCTACGACAGGGAATCTTTACTTGGATGAAATGTCAGGAATTGTGAAAAACTGAGTTTAAATGTATTTGGCTAAGGTGTGTGTAAACTTCTGACTTCAACTGTACCTGTAATGGATGTCGTCGGGAGAAAGAGAGGAGGACCAAAGCGCAGCGTGGTAAGTGTTCATGATGATGTTTAATTAAAACTCACTAAACAATAAATGACAACGTGAAGTTACCATAACCGAAACACGAAACAAACACCCACAAACCAAAAGTGAAACCCAGGCTACCTAAGTATGATTCTCAATCAGGGACAACAATTGACAGCTGCCTCTGATTGAGAACCATACTAGGCCGAACTCACAAACCAACATAGAAAAACAAAGACAGCCCACCCCAACTCACGCCCTGACCATACTAATACAAACGAACTAAGGTCAGAACGTGACAGTACCTATACAAACTTTTAATTGTTTGCGAGATCAGACATACTATAATATCACTATAATCCAAGTGTTCATTTTCGGAACTTGCCTTCATTTCAGTGCATCTAATTTGTAAACATTTCAACTGTATTAAATCATTACTTTTTTCAATTACAAAAAAAATGAACAACCATCAAAATAAATGGCTGAAAACGACAGATCCTCAAGTGGGTGGGTTATGCGCGTTGCTACTGTACACACACACACACACACACACACACACACACACACACACACACACACACACACACACACACACACACACACACACACACACACACACACACACACACACACACACACACACACACATCAAATCACTATACACACATAGGCACACATGCACAGACACACATACATAGAGGTTTCAATCGGTGTGATGGAAGAGACACATATCCACTCCAAACACATCCAAAAGCAGTGAGACCAACAATCCATTCACATACAGGGTCAAACCAAGGCTGAAACACTCCACCTTGAGCTGTTCAACGGCCTGACACAGTTACACATGCACACACTTCCACACAGTATAGCTGATACAGCCTTGTGCAGTGTCCAGACTGAAAGAGTGCTGTGTTGTTGTTTCATAAAGAGTAATTGTCCACTCAATATGTTGTGTACAAAACTGAAGAGGATAGATTGTTAAAGCAAGTGTGTGTGTGTGTATGAGGCTACAATATGTATTTATCAGTATCTGTGTGTTACGTTTTCTATAACACTAAAGTGTATGTTGTCTCCCTCTCTGTCTGACCTGCAGCACTGACTCCAGACAGCCTGACTCTGCCAACACTGCACCCTGAGGCCAGTCCCAGTCCAGTGAGCCCTGAGCCAGCCATACCCGGAGCACAGTCCCCCTCCCAGCTCCAGTACCGCAGCAAAGCACCCCACCGACGCTTCTCTATGGAAGTGAGACAGGGAGGGAGAGTTGGGAAGAAAGACAAATGTATATAAAATATAGAGAGTTTAAATGTGATAAAGTTAATATTGACAGACCGATTAGTATAGTATAGCTCGAAACACCAATCTGAAAGGAACTGCTATACTGAGAGAGACACTAAGTAAATATAGCCTCCTGTACACAAGTCAGGTAACACATTACTTGAAGGGGGTATACATAAGGCATTCATAAAACCGTTATGAAACCAGTCATAACACCATTATGATATCATAAGTGACTGGGTTCCTCTCCAGGCTGAGTGGCTTCCTCTCAGCCTCAGAACAGCAGTAGCTGCTAGACAGCCCACAGGGAATTACAATCATCGGAATGTTCTTTCTTTACCGTCTCTCGCTTTATTTCTTCTTCTTTTTTGCTTCCACTAAACCCAGCCGTGACAGATACCTTTAGTGGGAGAATTCAGCCGTATTACTTTTCAACAAAAATAACTGCAAAGAGCGACTGTCACAAATGCATATGTTTGTGTACGCACGCACAAACGAGCACACACACACACCCTGGGGAAATGTACATACACACAAAAACGTTATTTTAGACAGTTCCAGATGTGTATTACAGGGGGAAGCGTGAGATAGTCACTCACAGGAGAAACTGTGTCAGAGGGTGAGAGACTGGGGGAAATGATTAATTGAACAGAGGTTTGATTCATCTCTGCCTATATTCAAACAGGTCTCCATTCATACAGAATAGAGTCACAGAGAGAAGATGACATTCTCAAACCAATAGTTGTCTCATCATCCCTAGCTTTAAATAGCCACAATCCCTCCTCACCTCTGGCAATGAACATTCTGGTGCAATGTGTCATTGATAATATGAGAATATTGCCCATTTATGATGGTATGTATATTGACGAATACTGATTGATTATGTGTGAGTGTTGCATATTGATGACGGATTATTGATTGTCTGCAGGATGTGAGTAAGCGTATGTCTCTGCCCATGGACATCCGCCTTCCTCCTGAGTTCCTCAAGAAGCTGCAGATGGAGAGAGAGATGGAGAGTGAGAACAACTCTCCTCCCTGCAAACCCCTCAGCCGCATGTCTCGACGGGCTTCACTGGTTAGTACCCCAGACCTCGTACCCCTACTGTATACCTCATACTCCTATACCCTAAATCAAACCCCTCAAACGCATGTCCCTACGGGCTTCACTGTTCAGTATCACATACCTGTACCATTATATACCATAATACACCCATACCCCAATACACTAAATCAAACCACTCAGACGCATGTCCCTACGGGCATCACTGGTCAGTATCCTGTACCCCCCCCCCCCTATACCCCAATAGCCTAATATACCCATACCACAACACCCAGTAGGCTACCGCCTATACCCAATACCATGATCCCTAAATCATATGGTCATAACCATAAATATATCCCTTTACCATCCATAACCCTACAGCACAGTTACCCTACACATAACTAACCAATATCCCAATACTGTAATAATACCCTATTGCCCTAACCATAGTAGGCTACCTAATGTGTTTTTCCATGCAGTCTGACATTGGCTTTGGAAAGCTGGAGACGTACGTGAAACTGGGCAAACTGGGAGAGGTAAGTGTGTATCGCTATGGTCACGCTCTTTCAGCTGCAGTTCAAGCCACACATCCAGCTGATGGAATAGGTGCAGGATACAGAGAATAACATGTGAAAATAAAGGAGAAACTTGAAAGTAAATGTGTGTGGGTGTTATCAGCGCGTGGGTGTTATCAGTGTGTGGGTGTTATCAGCGCGTGGGTGTTATCAGCGTGTGGGTGTTATCAGCGTGTGGGTGTTATCAGCGTGTGGGTGTTATCAGCGCGTGGGTGTTATCAGCGCGTGGGTGTTATCAGCGCGTGGGTGTTATCAGCGCGTGGGTGTTATCAGCGCGTGGGTGTTATCAGCGCGTGGGTGTTATCAGCGTGTGGGTGTTATCAGCGTGTGGGTGTTATCAGCGCGTGGGTGTTATCAGCGTGTGGGTGTTATCAGCATGTGGGTGTTATCAGCGCGTGGGTGTTATCAGCGTGTGGGTGTTATCAGCGTGTGGGTGTTATCAGCGTGTGGGTGTTATCAGCGTGTGGGTGTTATCAGCGTGTGGGTGTTATCAGCGTGTGGGTGTTATCAGCGTGTGGGTGTTATCAGCGCGTGGGTGTTATCAGCGCGTGGGTGTTATCAGCGTGTGGGTGTTATCAGCGTGTGGGTGTTATCAGCGCGTGGGTGTTATCAGCGCGTGGGTGTTATCAGCGTGTGGGTGTTATCAGCGCGTGGGTGTTATCAGCGCGTGGGTGTTATCAGCGCGTGGGTGTTATCAGCGCGTGGGTGTTATCAGCGTGTGGGTGTTATCAGCGTGTGGGTATTCACCTTCCCTTTTACCTCAAGTGAGTCAACACATTCTCTGGGGTCATACTGGGTTTCACCAATCTACAATAGCTGGATAGGTGTAAGCAATCCCCCTACTTAGTTTTCTTCATATGTCTTACACCTATTCAGTCCTGCCAGATCTGTGAAGGGGAGTGAACATGGGCCGCATCAGGGTGGGAGCAGTGTTCTGGAATGTATTGCAGTCTAGGTCATCTCAAACCAGAGGGGGGAGTTAAAACATGTGTTTACAGTAAACTAACAGAACCAATGAATGGCCAACCATGACTGCTCCTCCACATAACAATGTGGTCCTCTTTAAATACCTTACATCCTGCCATGAAACAAGTCATTGTTTCAAGAGAGACAGCAATGACTTAAAGCTGCCTGGTAGCAAAATTAACCTTATTCTTAATAGGTTATGGTTAGGGGTAAGGTTATGGGATAGGGTTAGACTCAGTAGTTAAAAGGGTCAGGGTTAGACATTTGGCAATGACTATTCCTTCCTGTTTCCTATTTCCTGATCCCGTGTAGGGGACGTATGCCACCGTTTTTAAGGGTCGGAGCAAACTGACAGAGAACCTGGTGGCGCTGAAAGAGATTAGGCTAGAGCACGAGGAGGGTGCGCCCTGTACAGCTATCAGAGAAGGTAACACACAGCACCCTATACAACCATCAAACCTCTCTCCGAACCTCTGCTCACCCCTCATCACACCACACATACCCACAAACGTGTTTCAACAGGGCTGAGATTTACTACTGTAGCTCATTTTCTCTCTGCCAACAAGAAGTGTGAACAGTTTGTGTCATGAACAGTGCTTGTGCCCATAGAAATGGATGTGACGCCACCCAGTGGAGCGAAAATGTAATTACCATGTCATCCATGCAGCCAGAGGTACATCCAACCATTTTCTCTGTCTCTCTGCAGTGTCTCTACTGAAGAACCTAAAACACGCCAACATTGTCACACTGCATGACATCATACACACAGAACGCTCCCTCACTCTTGTCTTTGAGTACCTGGTGAGTAGTTCAAACATCTTTCAAATACTTTGAGCAGTTTAATAATCAGTATCTTTTTTTTTTTTTTTTTTACATAGCTTCATGTTCTTAAATAGTGTGTGTGTTTGTCGGTGTGTCTCTCAGGACAGTGATCTGAAACAGTACCTGGACAACTGTGGAAACCTGATGAGCATGAACAACGTCAAGGTTAGTCCCCAGAGCAATAGAGAGTTGGGCCACCTTTTAGAAACAGACGCCATGTAGTTGCCAATGAGCAGTCCATTTATCCAGTCATGACAAGAATTTGGATTCTAATTTTAGAAGTTCAGTAACATTCTGTAGCATTGTTTAAAATTAAGAAAAATTCCAGGAATTGCTATTGGACAATACTTCTCATGGGGAGCTAACATGGCTGCCGTGTGGAATTATTTGATTGTAATTGTATCATGTAAATGCATCATAAAGCAGAAACCTCAATGTCCTAACTCTAAATATATGGTTATTGTCACCCCTACTGAAAACAGTTCATCATCTTCTCTTCTCTCTCTCTCTCTCTGTAGATCTTTATGTTCCAGTTGTTACGTGGTCTGTCCTACTGCCATAAGAGGAAGATCCTTCACAGAGACCTCAAACCTCAGAACCTGCTCATCAACGACAAGGGAGAGCTCAAACTAGCTGACTTTGGTATGACATGCACACACGCACACACATACAGATAGTCTCCCCATACAGATCGATACACAGACATTGGTAACTTAGCAACCTTTTCAACACCCATTCGGCATGTAGATGACCAGATCAGTAGATAACGTTCCCTCTCGGAGATCCAGCTCATGACTGTTTGTTTGATTGGTCAGGTCTGGCACGGGCCAAGTCTGTCCCCACTAAGACCTACTCCAACGAGGTGGTGACTCTATGGTACCGCCCCCCTGAAGTACTTCTGGGTACCACAGAGTACTCTACACCCATCGACATGTGGTGAGTAGTACACTACACAGGTACACACAAAAATGCACACACACACAGACCTCCATTCTGACTCGGAGAGACAGAATCCTTTCAGAAAACCTCTACATGTCTGTCACGTTGATTAACCTTCATTAACAACAATGGAAACCTAAATGAGAGAAACCATGTTTTGATCAGATGTCTTGTCCACACTATACTTGATCACAGCAACATAGCTAAGCTGTTCCTTCACTTAACTCGCATATAAGCCATCACTCCTGATATGAGTAATCACCATGGTGATCATTTCTGCATCACATGAATTTACCTTGAATCTTCAAATGCTGTTATCCAGCAACACAATACAGCAACTTTCAACTAATTCGCAACACATTATTTTCATCAGTGGATGGGTCTCCATCAGAGCAGAGGACATCATTGTACTCTCTTACACCTTGGCTTATACACAGGCCTGCTTTTAGATGTGTGTGTGTGTCTCTGTTCTACTGACAAATCTCCTGCTCTGTGTCAAATCAAATCAACTTTTATTTGTCACATACTTTGTAAACAACAGGTGTAGACTAACAGTGAAATATTTACTTATGTGTGCGTGTGTGGTGTGTGTACATGGTGGTCTAGACCATGTGATGTGAGTCCATCAGTGTGAGTGTGTGTGCAGCTCCAGGGGTTTGTTATTTCCATACACACTGTGAAGCATTACCACCTCCCTTCAGGCATTAGTCTCCAAAGATCACTTTGGACATGTTCCAGAACATCAAAACTGTCATGTATCATGGGTCAATTGTGAATGACTGACTGATCTACAAATAATCTGCTATGTCAAACGCATCCTTTACTTTCCATTTCAATCCTCTGTGTCTGTGCTTCCTGTGTATGTGTTAAAGGGGCGTGGGCTGTATTCTATTTGAGATGGCGACAGGTCGTCCCATGTTCCCAGGCTCCTCAGTGAAAGAGGAGCTGCACTTAGTCTTCAGAATCATTGGTAATTCTACTCTTTCATTTATACCACTGGGCAATTGTGCTGGTAACTACCGTAATTTCCGGACTATAAGCCGCTACTTTATTCCCACACTTTGAACCTCGCGGTTTATACAATGACGCGGCTAATTTATGGATTTTTCCCTCTTTCACAAGATTCATGCCGCCAAAAAACTGAGCACCGTCACATAATGTGACGTAAATCGAGCGCGCTCAAACCTCCCATCATTCTCATTACGGTAGTAATTTTGTCACCCTCATCATGGCAAAGAAACGGAGAAATGCATATGATGCAGCTTTCAAGTTGAAGGCGATAAATCTGGCTGTTGGAAAAGGAAATAGAGCTGCTGCATGGGAGCTTGGCCTTAATGAGTCGATGATAAGACGTTGGAAACAGCAGCGTGAGGAACTGACTCAGTGCAGAAAGACAACAAAAGCTTTCAGAGGGAAGAAAAGCAGATGGCCCAAAGTATTTGCAGCCACTCGACATCAGTGTAAATCGTGCATTTAAGGTGGCGCTCCTTGTTCAGTGGGAGTCTTGGATGACAAGTGGGGAGAAATCCTTCACTAAAACGGGCCGCAGGCGAAGAGCATCTTATGGTCAAGTCTGCCAGTGGGTCCTGACAGCGTGGAGCATTGTCAAAAAATCCACTATCATCAACGTCTTTCGAAAGGCTGGACTGCTCTGTGTTGAAGGGGCAGCCTGAGCTCAGCGGGGTATTTGCCTCCGGATGAAAGTGACGAGAGCGACAATGAAAACGATCCAACATCGGATGAAGCAATTCTGAGGCTTTTCAACTCCGACACTGAAGGAGATGACTTCAGTGGTTTCAGTGCACAGGAGGAGGAAGATAGTGACCAATGACTTTCTTGGTAGGCTTCTGTTTTAATTTTTGTTACAAGCCGTGTTTCGTTTAAAGGCTGTGTAAAGTTAATTTCTTTCAATGTACCAGTAGGCAGGCTTATAGACATGTGCGGCTTATTTATGTACAAAATACATATTTTTTAATAATTCAGTGGGTGCGGTTTATATTCAGGTGCGCTTAATAGTCCAGCAATTACGGTAGACTCAAAGACATACAGACAACCCCCCCATACAGACATAGAATATGAAGCATTTACATGAACCTTTCTCTCTCTCGCTCTCTCTCAGGTACCCCAAAAGAAGACAGCTGGCCAGGTATCTCCAATAATGATGAGTTCAGATCCTACATGTTCCCCGAGTACAGACCTCAGCCACTCATCAACCATGTGCCTAGGTAACACAACCACAGCATTACCGCAATAAGACCACTCACCAACCACTAGCTCAGGTAACACAAACCACAACCCAGTAACATAACCAGAATCTACTGTCCTCTCCAGGCTGGACACTGAGGGGATTGACATGCTAACTGCTTTACTCCTGGTAAGAAAAACACTTACACCAACCTGTAACCAATAGTGTTCAGTACCAAACCTTTATTCTGGCGTTGTGTGCATGTCCGTGTTATTTCAGTATGACACTAGGACCAGAGTCTCAGCTGAAGCATCTCTTAGACACCCCTACTTCCTCACCCTGGGAGAGAACATCCACAGCCTCGCAGACAGTAAGACACACACATTAAATGTATTTGACTTCAATCATGTGGTGAGAATGATGTATTAAGTTGCAATTTATGTTTTGTGCTTCATGCTCTCTCTATCTCACTCCCTCCCTCTCACCTCTCTCTCTCTCTCACCTCTATCTCACTCCCTCCCTCTCACTTTCTCTCTCTCACCTCTCTCTAGCCTCCTCTGTGTTTTCTCTCAGAGAAATTAAACTACAGAAAGACCCAGGCCACCGCAGCTCACTGTTCCAGCCTCCAGGTACAATACAGTACAACAAATACAGTACTACTCCCATAAACCATCACAATAACACAAATAACAACTACTGCAAATAAACCATGAAACATGTTCAGTTCATTCATGTGATCCTCCTGTTCTCTTTACCAAACCCAGGTCGGGGGAAGAACAGAAGGCAGAGCATATTCTAAAGGACGACCAGCCGATGGAGTGCAGACAGGGCGAGAGAAACCCTCAAGGAGGAATCGGCTTTGAAGACAAACACACTCCAATCCCTCATACAAACAGAAATACAAATGCAAACACAAACATCCAGGTCACATCAGTCTAACCTAAAAGGTATTTCCTGGTTAAATAAAGGTTCAAGTTCAATTTACACACACATCTAATCCTCTCCCTCCCCACAACAGAGGATGGATACAGACAGGGTTTCTGAGAATAAACTAGCACTACACCTCAAATGTCTTGGAGCCGAGTTCCCTCTATATGAGCATTCTACTGTCATGATTCTGAGACTGACCAGGAAATATCTCCCATTCTCCTACCCAATCCCCTTCCTACTCAGCCCCCTGCAGACACCCAAGCTAACCAATCACTCTGCATGTTTCAATGATCTCCACTTCTCCCTTTCCCTTCCTCCTCTCCTTCTGTTCATGTCCCCTTGTAATAAAAGAACACAGAGTTAGCACCTTGCAACACAACCACCATCTGAGACCAAAACTCTAAATCCAAACTAAATCTGAATGGTTGGGCAAACCTGCCTCTACATAACCACCCCTTGATTTCACCTAGTGGGGATTTCATTCAAATCAGTATTACAGTTTTTGAAATGGCCTTAGTAAAATGTGCTTGAGATTTCTTTCTTCAAAATATGATATAAAGAAACCTATGGGCATTTGCTTTGCATTAGTGAATAACACACGTTTAGTGTTCGTATCACTGAGTCTCCTATTTGCACAAGCCTGAAATCACCTCTGAAGAGTGTTCCTGGACTGGCTCTAGATTAAGATGAAGAAGGATTAGACAAAGACCATTACATAATGAACCCGGAATTGCAAATTGAAACTGACTATTCCAATTGGTTTATTCACTTCCATTCACTGGAGCACAAATCTGATCTCCCCACTTCTCTCTGAAGTGTGCAGTTGTTTCCTCCCCCTGTGAAATGGGCTTGGGAATTCCAATTGGCTCCCAGAGCAGGTATAGGATACTCCCTAAATAATCTGGACATCACTGTCTAATCTGTCTCCATTTTATGCTTGGACCAAGCCTCTCTTCTAACATAGTCTCCCCTTACCTCTCGCCTAACCTCCTCTCACCTACCTCTCTCCTAACCTAGGTTGCATCTAGTCTTGAGGGGGTTCCTCTTCTCCTCTCATTCATCTAAACTGTTATAAAAAAAGACAGGGTCACTGAAAAGCAACTTGGGGTAAGCCTACTAGGTTTCAATCTGTTTACACCTCTGTGTGTCCAGCACATTTACAGTGCCTTGCAAAAGTATCCGGCCCCCTTGAACTTTGCGAACTTTTCCATATTTCAGGCTTCAAACATAAAGATATAAAAATGTATTTTTTTTGTGAAGAATCAACAACAAGTGGGACACAATCATGAAGTGGAACGACATTTATTGGAGATTTCAAACTTTTTTAACAAATCAAAAACTGAAAAATTGGGCGTGCAAAATTATTCAGCCCCTTTACTTTCAGTGCAGCAAACTCTCTCCAGAAGTTCAGTGAGGATCTCTGAATGATCCAATGTTGACTTAAATGACTAATGATGATAAATACAATCCACCTGTGTGTAATCAAGTCTCCGTATAAATGCACCTGCACTGTGATAGTCTCAAAGGTCCGTTAAAAGCGCAGAGAGCATCATGAAGAACAAGGAACACACCAGGCAGGTCCGAGATACTGTTGTGAAGAAGTTTCAAGCCGGATTTGGATACAAAAAGATTTCCCAAGCTTTAAACATCCCAAGGAGCACTGTGCAAGCGATAATATTGAAATGGAAGGAGTATCAGACCACTGCAAATCTACCCAGACCTGGCCGTCCCTCTAAACTTTCAGCTCATACAAGGAGAAGACTGATCAGAGATGCAGCCAAGAGGCCCATGATCACTCTGGATGAACTGCAGAGATCTACAGCTGAGGTGGGAGACTCTGTCCATAGGACAAAAATCAGTCGTATATTGCACAAATCTGGCCTTTATGGAAGAGTGGCAAGAAGAAAGACATTTCTTAAAGATATCCATAAAAAGTGTTGTTTAAAGTTTGCCACAAGCCACCTGGGAGACACACCAAACATGTGGAAGAAGGTGCTCTGGTCAGATGAAACCAAAATGGAACTTTTTGGCAACAATGCAAAACGTTATGTTTGGTGTAAAGCAACACAGCTCATCACCCTGAACACACCATCCCCATTGTCAAACATGGTGGTGGCAGCATCATGGTTTGGGCCTGCTTTTCTTCAGCAGGGACAGGGAAGATGGTTAAAATTGATGGGAAGATGGATGGAGCCAAATACAGGACCATTCTGGAAGAAAACCTGATGGAGTCTGCAAAAGACCTGAGACTGGGACAGATTTGTCTTCCAACAAGACAATGATCCAAAACATAAAGCAAAATCTACAATGGAATGGTTCAAAAATAAACATATCCAGGTGTTAGAATGGCCAAGTCAAAGTCCAGACCTGAATCCAATCGAGCATCTGTGGAAAGAACTGAAAACTGCTGTTCACAAATGCTCTCCATCCAACCTCACTGAGCTCAAGCTGTTTTGCAAGGAGGAATGGGAAAACATTTCAGTCTCTCAATGTAAAAAACTGATGGAGACATACCCCAAGCGACTTACAGCTGTAATCGCAGCAAAAGGTGGCGCTACAAAGTATTAACTTAAGGGGGCTGAATAATTTTGCACGCCCAATTTTTCAGTTTTTGATTTGTTAAAAAAGTTTGAAATATCCAATAAATGTCGTTCCACTTCATGATTGTGTCCCACTTGTTGTTGATTCTTCACAAAAAAAATACAGTTTTATATCTTTATGTTTGAAGCCTGAAATGTGGCAAAAGGTTGCAAAGTTCACAAGGGGGCCGAATACTTTCACAAGGCACTGTATATCTGATGAAAGAAAGGGAACAAGGAGAGGGAGCCACTATAGACTACTCAGATGCAGTTCTCTCTACCCCACACTGGAGACAACGCCAATAATCTTCTAGAGATAACTTTCCTTGCCTCCTTTACTTCCTCACCACCTTACTGAAAAAACGGACAGGTAAAAGCAATATGGTGGACACTTCTCCAGTCCTATCAGTGGCCATGAAGGAAATAAGGTAAGGATGGGAAGCCAAAAGCATTGGGACCCACTGGGAGAGATGGCGATCTGTGTATTACACTTTAAAACTTCCCCTCTGTTTATTTTAGCAACCTCTGGGGCAGAAGTATTAGCCTACTGTATATGTTTTGCTGTGGTAAATAAAGATATTTTAAATACTGTACTGTAATGAAAACAAATCATATATATGTACCTTAAAGGCCCAGTGCAGTCAAATGTGATATTCCTGTGTTTTATGTATATTTCCACACTGAGGTTTGAGTAATACTGTGAAAATGATGATAATGCCCTTTTAGTGTAAGCGCTGTTTGAAAATACCACCTGTTTACTGCCAGGTGGTACATTAGTTAATAGTCAAATAAGAGAGTTCCAAACCTCTCTGGCAATAACAGCTAGTTTTAAGTTTTCCCCTCAATCAGACCACTCCCATATAGTCTTAGCTTCTTAGCGAAGAGCAATTTCTAATTTTGCTATCTGGTTATTTAGATATTAGTTACTTTTTGACAATTTGAATAGACAGCAATCCCAGTAAGGTACTTAATTGTAACCCAGAAATGACTTGATGTCTGATAAAAACATCTGCATTGGACCTTTAAGAGATGTTTTTCTTCTTTCTCAGTGAATTTTATGCCAGATGATACAAGTGATGACTGTATTAAATGACTGTAGATGATGTCTAAATGTTTTATAAAAGATAAAGTATATTTAGATTTTGTATAAAATGTGATATTCAATATTTTGTGTGATTTATCTACAGCACTATTAAAACAAGAGAAACTGAATGTATTGTGACTGCCAAGAAGCCAAAAGTGATCAAATAATAAATAACTGATAAATTAATAAATTATATAATTCTGTAGCACAATGACCGTCTCTGATTCAGTACTTATACACAATACGGTCTATGACTGAGCGTCTTCAATCATGACGGAAAATAAATAGAAAGCAAGAAAATGTAGTGTTCAGTAGGTGTCACAATTCCAAATATACCATTTCATACTAATTTGGACATTTAATCATCCATATTTCGTCACTCATGATCTACTTTAAGATATTGACCATAACCTATTTATTAAGATCATGAATCTCGTGGTCATAATGCGATTGAGGAAAACCAACAGGAGTCGCAACAGACCACTAGTCAATGGACAAACCCAGCACGCTTAAAACTATTCCATAAAAATGCATTACACGGAAAATAACGACAAGGGCACTTCACATAACATAGATTATTGCTAAATAGTCAAATATAGCGTGGAAGATGCAGGCGCGAAAATCTGATACCAACTTTGGAGGGGACAATTACACCAAATTTTCTCAAGAGCAATTCCTGAGGGGGACACCAAAAGTAGTGCTGTAACACAGCCTACGTTTTAATATGTTAAATGTATATTGAGGAACCATAATCACTACTATTGGATAATTTATAGGTACAGTAGTTAACTGAAGGGTTGTCCCAACTTGTTCAAATGTTTAAATCATTATAACACTACTAATAATAATAGTTATAGCACTGTTCCTTATCAGTCCAGTATGTACCTGGTTAAATAAAGGTGAAATATATTTTTTTAAAGTTCCCTGGCGACAATTTAGCTTTTGCAACGAGACCATTAAATATATTTTAGACAATGGTAGAAGAGGGTGTAGTTATGTTCAGTTTATCGCTAACCTTATCACAGGGACTTTGAAGCACTACAGCTGCATGCTGACCTTGGAATAAACTGACGATAGCAAAGATTCCATCTTTGACAACGCCACATAAATGGGATAGGTAGTAGCTAGCTTGATAGTCAATGTTTGCTTTAGTTTGCACGCTAGCTCTGCAAATTCAGCTAGTGTGTGAACCCTGCCAACATTTAAAACATTTTTAAAAACATTGATATGGCGCGATTGACTGGACTAACCTCACGTCAGTTACGTACCTTTCGGACAGTAGATACGAACCCTCTATCACCTTGCCAGCAAAAGAACTGGCAGTGGATCAAACCATTGTGAGGCAAAGGGCGGGGGTGGTCGTAATCTTTTTAAACTTAAAAACGCGCTATTAAGTGTCTATAACAGCACAAGTGCTTTCATTGGGTATTATTAATATTATTGAAATTACATAGTTATGTTTTCAGTGATATATTGGGGGGGGGGGGGGGGGGGAATAATATTTTTGCCCTTCTCTCCTACGGAGCGGCACAGTTGAGTTCAGTGATGGACATCAGTTGCCAGGGGAGGGCACTGCGAGTTTGACAGGTTTAGAAGTGTGACGTAACTGGAAGACAAACAACAGGTTATTAACTCGATTTACTAACGATTTGTAGGCATCCCAACTCCGCCAGCCAAATTTAAATAACTTCAGGGGGGGTTGTTGTCGGCGCAGGTCAAGGTCTCCTTATAACCTTCGTCTCAATTCAATTATATGGTTTCAATTAGATAAACAGCTCCAGTGCTCGTCACGGCAACAACGAGATGTTAGTAGATGATCTGGTCTGGGCTTTGTTCAAGCGCCACTGGCAGCACACCCTGACCTACTGGAGCTTGTTCTTTATTTTCGGGCTGTGTATTGCGTTCCTGGGGCCGACCATCCGGGACCTGAGGTGTCAGACCCAGTCCAATCTGCAGGAGATCTTCTTCTTCGCCCAACAGGTGCCGTGGGAGGAATCTTCATGAAGATGTGAGTGTCAGATGTCTGGCTACTGGTGTGGCCAATGTGTACCAGCCAGGGTTGGGGTAAATTTAGTTTCAAGTGATTTTTAAACTATAACCTGGGATTTGTTTTTCGGCAACAGCAATTAACAGCAGCCCCTCCACTAGTTTTGGTGTGCAGCAGAGGGATTGGCATAACATCCACATGATAGTCTACTTTGAAACATCTTTAGTTTGGAAGCTATATATTTTTGTCCTTCAAGTTCCAGTTATTTGTGAACAACGGATGGAGTAAAAACACTTTTTATATTGTGGTTTATGATATAGGGTAAGACAGTTGTGCTAAACTCTTGGTTTCCATCCAACATTTTTATGAATGTAAAGTGGTCTCAGAGCATTTTTTTATTTTACTTTACCTTTATTTTACTAGGCATGTCAGTTAACCTCTTGCTCCTACCTGGCACGCAGGCGTCCCATCTACAGCTCTGGAAATGCAAATGCGCTACGCTAAATGCTAATACATTTACATTTAAGTCATTTAGCAGACGCTCTTATCCAGAGCGACTTATAGTATTAGTTAAAACTCAAACGTTCATTAAAATACACATGCAGGGTATTGAATTAAAGCTACACTCGTTGTGAATCCAGGCAACAAGTCAGATTTTTAAAATGCTTTTCGGCGAAAGCATGAGAAGCTATTATCTGATAGCATGTAACACCCCAAAAGACCCGCAGGGGACGTAAACAAAATAATTAGCATAGTCGGCGCTACACAAACCGCACAAATAAAATATAAAACATTCATTACCTTTGACCATCTTCTTTGTTGGCACTCCTAGATGTTCCATAATCACTATTGGGTCTTTTTTTCGATTAAATCGGTCCATATATAGCCTAGATATCGATCTATGAAGACTGTGTGATAAACGGAAAAAAATATTGTTTCATAACGTAACGTCATTTTTTAAAATTCAAAAAGTCGACGATAAACTTTCACAAAACACTTCGAAATACTTTTGTAATGCAACTTTCGGTATTAGTAAACGTTAATAAGCGATCAAATTAATCACGAGACGAAGTGTTTTCTATAGGGGTCCGTCTTGAAATACTGTCCGTGTATTTCTCAACCAAAATATCCGGTCGGAGACCTGAAGAAAAAGCCTGTCTTTTGTTCGTTTGACCAAGAAACAAAGAATTGGCAAATGACAAGACTGTTGACATCGTGTGGAAGCTGTAGGCACTGCAACCTCAGCCCTATTTAATGTATTTCGCCCATAACTATGGGTTGAAGCGGCGGATGGATATATTTTTCCACTTTCAGTGATCAGATTTTCCTGCACTTTTCAATGAAACGCACGTTCTGTTAAAGTCACAGCCGTGATTTAACCAGTTTTATAAACGTCTGACTGTTTTCTATCCACACATACTAATCATATGCATATACTATATTCCTGGCATGAGTAGCAGGGCGCTGAAATGTTGCGATTTTTAACAAAATGTTTGAAAAATTAGGAGGTAGGAGGAAGAGGTTTTAAGAAGAAATTCTTATTTTTGATGACTGCCTAGGAACAGTGGGTTAACTGCCTGTTCAGGGGCAGAACGACAGATTTTGTACCTTGTCAGCTCGGGGATTTGAACTTGCAACCTTTCGGTTACTAGTACAATGCTCTAACCACTAGGCTACCCTGCCGCCCCTATCATGTTATTCTGTACGAGAATCCGAGATACTCCATTTAGTATGATACATTATCTTACGTTTGGTATCGTTACATAAGACAGATGGTTACTTAAGGCAAAATCAAAAGTATAACAGTAGGCGTATAATATGAAGGTCTAGCAGCCCAAAGGTAGCGAGTTCTAATCTCACCACGGACCATTTTTGCTAATTAGCAACTTTACAACTACTTGCTACTTTACAACTACTTACCATGTTAGCTAACCCATTTCCTAACCCGAACCTTAACCCTTTAGCTAACCCTTCACCTAACGCTCACCAACCTTTTTAGCTAAGCTTTTCCCTAACCTTAACCCAACTCCTAACCCCTAGACTAGCTAACGTTAGCCACCTAGCTAGAATTCGTAATATATCATACATTTAGCAAATTCGTAACATAATGTATGTTTTACATATTCGTAATATATAACAGTAATTGTAATTCATAACATAACATATCATATGAAATATGTGATGGACAGCCACAAATTAATACGTAGCATACGAAATGGAGTGTCTCAGATATAAGTACCGAATAATACGAAATGCTCGGGGACAAGGTTGCGCAACCAACCACATGTCTGATAAAATCTGATCTTGATGCTCCTTTCCAATAAATATCAAGGGTCTTATTCTGGTGACATGATTGTCGATGCCTGATTGCGGTTTTACAAATGCAAATATTCTGGCTCTTATCCACAATAATCATCTTGTAGACTAGCTTACCCGCTCAGCCTACCCGCACTGTATCTGCAAGCTGTTGGCTAGAGCACACTTTCCAAGACCAGAGAAGGCACATTTTGCTATTCATTTGTGATCACTATCGGTAGAGTTGAAAATGCGATGGAAACACAACTTACGCGAAAAAGTGTACATTATCCGTGTTTTGTTCCCCGAGCCACTTAGTTATCACTCTTGCCTTATGGCAAGGTGCTCCATCGTGCTGGAAAAGGCATTGTTCATCACCAAACTGTTCCTGGATGGTTGGGAGAAGTTGCTCTCGAAGGATGTGTTGGTACCATTCTTTATTCATGGCTGTGTTCATAGGCAAATTTCTGAGTGAGCCCACTCCCTTGGCTGAGAAGCAACCCCACACATGAATGGTCTCAGGATGCTTTGCTGTTGGCATGACACAGAACTGATGGTAACACTCACCTGGTCTTCTCCAGACAAGCTTTTTTACGGATGCCCCAAACAATCGGAAAGGGGATTCATCAGAGAAAATTACTTTACCCCAGCCTTCAGCAGTCCAATCCCTGTACCTTTTGCAGAATATCATTCTGTCTCTGATGTTTTTCCTGGAGAGAAGTGGCTTCTTTGCTGCCCTTCTTGACACCAGGCCATCCTCCAAGTCTTTGCCTCACTGTGCGTGCAGATGCACTCACACCTGCCTGCTGCCATTCCTGAGCAAGCTCTGTACTGGTGGTGCCATGATCCCGCAGCTGAATCAACTTTAGGAGACGGTCCTGGCACTTGCTGGACTTTCTTGGGCGCCCTGAAGCCTTCTTCACAACAATTGAACCTCTCTCCTTGAAGTTCTTGATGATCTGATAAATGGTTTATTTAGGTGCAATTTTACTAGCAGCAATATCCTTGCCTGTGAAGCCCTTTTTGTGCAAAGCAATGATGACGGCATGTGTTTCCTTGCAGGTAATCATGGTTGACAGAGGAAGAACAATGACTCCAAGCACCACCCTCCTTTTGAAGCTTCCAGTCTGTTATTCGAACTCAATCATCATGACAGAGTGATCTCCAGCCTTGTCCTCGTCAGAACTCACACCTGTGTTAACGAGAGAATCACTGACATGATGTCAGCTGGTCCTTTTGTGGCAGGGCTGAAATGCAGTGGAAATGTTTTTGGGGGATTCAGTTCATTTGCATGGCAAAGAGGGACTTTGCAATTAATCTGATTACTCTTCATAACATTCTGGAGTATATTCAAATTGCCATCATACAAACTGAGGCATCAGACTTTGTTAAAATTCATATTTGTGTTATTCTCAACTTTTGGCCATGACTGTACTGCTCACAGACCATAGGGTCTTACAGGAGGCATGGAGAGGTCTAAAAAAGTGCCTAAAATTGCCAATTTCATAATTTCCTCAAAGGTTTGTGACAAATGTTGTCCACCCCCCACACGGGACGGTTGAGCTAATGTGCGCTAATGTGATTAGCATGATGTTGTAAGTAAAAAATAACATTTCCCAGGACATAGACCTATCTGATATGGGCAGAAAGATTAACAAGAATTTAAGCTAACTGCACTGTCCAATTTACAGTAGCTATTTACAGTGAAAGAATACCATGCTGTTGTTTGAGGAGAGTGGACAGTTATGAACTTGAAACTGTATCAATAAACCAATTAGGCACATTTGGGCAGACTTGATACAACATTTTGAACAGTAATGCAATGGATAATTGGATCAGTCTAAAACGTTGCACATACACTGCTGCCATCGAGTGGCCAAAATTTAAATCACACAGAGTCCTAAGTCATAATGGCCTTTCTCTTGCATTTTAAAGATGGAACATAAAACATTTCTCGTATTATCTTTTACCAGATCTAAAGTGTTATTCTCCGACATTAATTTCACATTTTCACAAATTTCAAAGTGTTTCCTTTCAAATGGTATCAAGAATATGCATATCCTTGCTTCGGGTCTTGAGCTACATGTAGTTCAATTTGGGTATGTCATTTTTGGCTAAAATTGTGTGTGTGGGGGGGTCTGATCCTTAAGTTGTTTAAACTTTTTCCTCCCAATGACGTTCCTACATGAGAATTACCAGCGCAATCTGAGATTCCCCCCAAAATTCTGTTGCCGTGGAATTGCCCAAGTCAAGAATTTACAATTATGCCACAGACTTGATAGACAAGGCTTAAAGTGCTTTGCTTTTGTTTAAAAGTGTGATACTCCTTGGCACAAATTAATTGAGTGCTCCATTGGTTCTTGCATTAGGCAAAGCGCTGACTGTATGGCATCAGGGTGTATTTAGTGTTCAGGATATGGGAGGGGTTGCCAAGATGCCAACAATGCCTTGTGGAGGCTGAGTGTGAATTTGTCTGTGATGCTCATGAATTGGGAAGTTGAGTATTTTGCTTCAGTCACCACCCCAGAACATAACAAATGACTGCCCTCATTTGCAATATGCAATATTGTTCCCATACCAATTAAGTTTGTTTGAACCAAATGTGTCTGTCTATCCTTGTGTGACATTCACAGATTTCCAGTCCAATCTTTCTGCTCTGATACTTTTTTTTATAGTTAGTGCCACTGCCACATGACTGGGTTTTAATTACACATACACCTGTATCAGAGCTGAGCACTGAAGAGAAAAATAAAAACAGATGGAGAAGGGGAGTAGAGAGAAACAGGAAGGGAGAGAGAGTGAGCGATGGGAAGAGAGAGCGATTGAGAGGTAGAGAGAGAGAGAGAGAACATATTCTGGTGTTGGGGAGGGAGAGAGGAAAAAAAGAGATGTACATATTCTGGTGTTAACTGCAACTTGCTGTGTTTACTAGGGACCCAGTCTAATGGAACGTTAGTTCTCAAACCAGCTCACAGAGCGAGAGAGTGGATAGTTGGCATGGCAGAGGTGGAGATAAGGCGGGGCTTGCCGGACACTAGATGCCTCGGGGTCGGAAACTCTGACAAACAGGGTAAATACGACTGTAGCATTTATCAGTGGGGATTGGGTCAAGGGGACATTCCTGCTACAATACTGCCCACGCTAGTAGAGCTGGAGAAACAAACCCTCAGCTACCCTACCTCTAGCCCTGGGTTAAAGCCAGAGAGGGAGAGCTAAGCAGGCCTGGGCACAGTCACCTCCTGGATGGGAGACCAGATGTGTCTAGAAGTGGAGAGAGAACCAGCAAGGGGGCTCAATTACCTTGTTGTAACTTTACATTCATTAATCTGATGACTGTTTATTCATTTAATCCACTAAGTATGTTTAACTGTTACCTGATTTTTTAAAATTAATGATGTAACAATTAACTCATTAGAAATTTGGGGCACCATGGAAGAGGTTATTTAAAGAGTTACCATCTCCCGAATTAAACTCTATAAGGTCTTTACCTATAACACCCATAAACAGTCAACATATTAATCAGAACCTCTTATTATATCATTCTGAACAGTCGTAACCTCCTACATCTGCAAAAAAACCCAGCCTTACTCATGATTCAGTTCTACATCAATTGGTTTAATTATTTATTTACTAGTTAACTAAAATTAGAAAACAGGATAAAATACACACTTAATACATGAGAAGGCCCCTAGCGGACTGACAATGACGGCTTGTTACAGAGGGGGGGAAAGAGAGGGAGAGATAAAAAGGGACACTTATCGTGGATACATTTTAGAACGATTCTCACATTTAATCAAATACTTTGCACACAAACCGGTGCCCATTTGGAATAAGAAATCATTCATGTATTTCATTGCCGTTTGAGACTCGTAATAGGATGGGAGGGTTTGAAGCGTTGTAGAATTGTCCTCTTCGATTCGCTTTCCTCAATCTGACTTAGGACAGCTAATCAGCCATACCAGTGATTGTCTGGAAGTTGAGATCCTCGCCTACACCTCGTGTTGATTGTTCAGGGTTCAGGATTCAGACCACTTTACACATACAGCTGCAATCTGGCAATGTTCTGGTCTCAGAGGTGAGGTATTTCTTCACCTTGTGTTGAGGTTCAAAGTTCTACCCATTTGAAATGTGTAGCTCCTGCATCACGTTTCCTGGTCTAATGTTTATTTCTGTTGACAATCCTTTTATGCCCTCTGGCCGAAGGGAGCGGTTCTGTCAGTCTGACAGGGTATCTGACCTTATTGGGGTGTGGCTACTTACTTATGCACAGTTTATAGTAGGTAGGAATGTGATTTTAGGAGGTATAAGAGAATCTCTGAACAAAAATACTCTAATCCTTTTTCATATTATATGCACAATGTATTGGATGGAAACTTTACAGATAAAGGGGATATACTTTCCAAGTTACAGTATTTCGTCCATAATTTTGAATGACGTCAAAATAAAAAACAGCATGACATTAGTTTTCTATAGTTCCCCATTCAGTCTGTTAACAAAGGACATTCCTTTCACCAATACTGGAGGGGAAAAGAGAATCCTCTTCTCATTAAATTTATGACAGGGCGTGAGATGTGTTTTTTGCCATAATCCCACTATGCCACCATGTGCTGATGCTTGGCGTTGCCATGGCAATATCTGGCATGGCGATGGGGGTGATTGACACCATTGCCAACCAGTAGCTGGTGAAACTCTACCAGAAAGATTCAGCAGTGTTCCTACAGGTCAGAGATGGGGAGGGGAGGAGAAAGTGAGCGGGGTCAATGGTATTTTAATCACAAATTTTCCCCTTCTATCTCCTCAGGTCCTGCATTTCTTCCTAGGGCTGGGTACGTTGTTGAGTCCCCTCGTAGCAGACCCTTTCCTGTCTGAGGGGAGTTGTGTTCTGGGGGGACATGACAGCCAACTCCTCCACTGACCCCCATCACTTTCGCAGCTCCCTGGCAGGCAAAGGGACAACCCCACTGCACAAGGTATCCCACCACTTCCACCTCCACACAGAGGGCATCATCATCACCACCAACATCTCCTACTCATTCTGGATCATGTCTTTTTATTAATGTAAGTGTATAAGCACTTTGTTAGCAGTTAGAATGTTGTGTTGTGGTTGATACAGTAGCTGCAGGTTAGCAGTAGTGGCTGGTTGATTTGAATAACAAAACAAAGGGACATTGTACCGCGGGGCAAGCTTCCTATAGGATTACACCTATGCAGTGTCTCCTCCCCTCTCTCAGCCAGCCAGCCATCTTGTGTGGCAATCTGACCCATGTGTTCTGAGCATCTGTCACCGCGGGCAGACTGGCATCTATATATCTGTCATACAGATACACACAACAACGACTAATCAATGTCAGCCTGGTACAGACACACTTCTGTTTTTGTAAACTAGTAGTGTTTGAGTGTTGAAGTGAGAAGTGAAACGGCTTTATATGACGCGTCTGAGAAAGACATTATTGGAGAGATGATCAGATATTTGAGATTGGTGTATATTTTAAAACAGTCAGGAGGTTACATAGAGGTCTTTATTGCACACTCGTACAACACACACACATACAATGTGAAGAGCACGGAACCCAGTTTGAATTCAAATAAAGTCAAACAAGAATTTAGAGGTAGATTACACATGGTAAATATTCTGATGTCCTCCTTACAACTGTATTTAGAGAGAAGGGCATGAACATATGATAACCAAAATAAATATCTGTACCTCTCTCCTGCTCTCCTGCCCTTCCCTCTATTTCAAGTGGGGATGATAGTGGTGCAGTGTCTGCTGTTGATCCTGTACTCCAGCCATGTGTTCATCTTCATAGGGATGTGTGTGTTGGGCCTCTTCATCAGCAGTGTGTTCCCCTGCATGGTGGCCCTCACAGAAGATATGGTCAACTATAAAGGTACACACACAGTAAGAATGCTTATATTTGAGATAATATAGATAGTCTCCTCTCCCTGCCTTAGGTTGTGTCACTACAGTCCTGGTGACCAGTGCTGGTACGGGAGAGATGGTTCTGCAGCTTCTCACAGGACAGGTAAGGAACACAGGAGGGCGTGTGTTTGACTGCTTTTTATGAATAGACTGTGTATACCAGGGATCATCGACTACATTCCGCCAGGGGACGATTCTTTATTGAGCAGATGGTTAGGGGGCCAGAACATAATGACAAATCATTTGTCGATTGCAAAGTGACCAAAAGAAGCCCAAACATGTATAATATTTTATTAAAACAATAATTTCAAACTTTTCTTACATTTTTGAATACAATCACTTGTTTCGTTATTATGCGTGGGAATACTTAGGAACAGGTTTCCAAAATTAAAATCACTCAGGGCTGATTTCTTGTTGGTTTTAGTCTTTTATGTTCAATAATGATTGAACTCTTGCGGGCCAAATACAACCACACGCAGGCCAAATTTGTCCTGCGGGCCACTAGTTGGGGAACCCTGGTGTACACTGTGTAATGTGTTTCTCTCTTCAGTTGATCCACAGCAAAGGCAGTCATAGTTTCCTGTTGGTTAGTATGATCTCATCCTGCATCGGATTCACTGTGTTCCTCAACCTACTCTACATTCAACACCTACACAGGAGCTCCCAAGCAGGTACACACATACAGTTTATGAGGAAACTATTTTCGTAAAAAATAAAACTGTCTTATTTATTTCTCTCTACAGCCAAAGGTGCTAGTAAGGAAATCGCCATGACAGAGAAGCCTTCAAGCTAGTGATAGAGGTCGTGAGGATGAAACAAGGGACAGAGAGATGAAGACCTAGATCAGATCAAACACAAACTCAGATGGTTGATTCAGATTTAGCTGACTTTAGATACTTACAATAGTCTATCCACCCAGAAATCAGCTGTTTGGAGTTATTTTTGTATGTTAGAACTGGGAAATGTTATGCAGTAGCTGTCTGAATGACTGTGGCATTCATAAACTAGGAGGTGGAGAGTAGATGTTAAGTTTGCTTGTTTGTGTATTGATAAAGCAGTGCTTGTTCATGTCTTTGTCTTTCTAAATGCTGTCTGACCATGACACAGTGTAAAGCCATGAACAGCATGAGACCAAAGCCTCCTCCATTGACATGCTGCTTCTATAAACTCACGTCAGCTGGTATCCTGCTGGATCCTTGACTAATCCCAGTGTCTTATAAAGAGCTTTAATGTAGACAATGACCGTTGTGACTCGGGTGAAGCAATGACATGAGGAGAAATGGTGTTGCTATGTGAGCAAGGTGTGGGTGTTGTTACCTCACGGGCCATCGCTCGATAAAGTGTGCATTTTTTGGAGGAACTTCGTCAGGGTCTCAATTTACTGTTGAGTTAGATTAGTAGAATGAATACACAAGGTGCATTTTTGAAATTTGGTTATGCATTAGCAGTTTCTCTTATGTCAGTCACTCAATTAGCCAACCAAATCTTGCTTAGGGCCCCCAAAAGGCTAGGGCCGGCCCTGCTACCTCAAACACTTGTGTCACGGGGCCAGCCTTCCAAATCTCTTGTTGACTTATGAGAAGCTTAGTCTTCCAGGGCTAAGGAAACACAGACAAGGTGACTAGAGATATTTGTTTTATTTTATAGTCTCACGTTATAAACGTTTCCTACTTCTCAAACATACACACACGGCTGCACCACTCCAAGACAAGTAGCATGTAAACCTGTAAAAAGCATGTTGAACTAAAATAATTTAAAGAAGTGAACAAAACAAGAACAAAAGTGTAGAAGCAAATGGTCAGTTTGTCATTTAACCTATAAAAGGAAGGGGAGGGACAATGACCCAAAACACACCTCCAGGCTGTGTAAGGGCTATTTTACCAAGAAGGAGAGTGATGGAGTGCTGCATCAGATGACCCGGAGTCCACAATCACCTGACCTCAACCCAATTGAGATGGTTTTGGATGAGTTGGACTGTAGAGTGAAAGAAAAGCAGCCAACAAGTGCACAGCATATGTGGGAAATCCTTCAAGGCTGTTGGAAAAGCATTCCAGGTGACTACCTCATGAAGCTGGTTGAGAGACTGCCAAGAGCGTGCAAAGCTGTCAAGGCAAAGCGTGGCTACTTATGGAATCTTAAATATAAAATATTTTTATTTGCTTACCACTTTTTGGGTTACGACATGATTCCATATGTGTTATTTCATAGTATTGACGTCTTCACTATTCTACAAATGCATCTCTGTGTGAAGTGGATTTAGAGTTTTTTCCCTCTAGTTGCACACTGGTAGAAATGAGGTCAAACAGATTTCAGTTTTCCTGCATTAAAATCCCTTTTTATTATATGCTTATGGCCCTATACAGCTTGTTGTGTGCAGTCTTAGTGCCAGCATCGGTTTGGGTTGGTAAATAGACAGTTATGAAAATTTTAGATAAACTCTCTTGGGAAATCGTGTTGCCTACTGCCTTTAATGAGGTACTCTAGCTCAGGCGAGCAAAACCTTGAGACTTCCCTAATATTAGAGGAAGGCAGATTATCCACTCGTCAGGTATCCCACTCACCGTTCTCTTACTAATGATGGGGATTTGGGCCTGGTCCAGGAAGAGCAGTACGTCCTTCGCATCTGCATCACTGAAGAAAAAATCCTTGTCCAGATCGAGGTGAGTACTTGCTGTTCTGATGTCCTGAAGATATTTTCAGTCATGACAGAAAACATTATGTACATTTTTTTTATCAATGCGAAAAACACAAAATACCACACTTTATTTTACTAGGCAAGTCAGTTAAGAACAAATTCTTATTTTCAATGATGGCCTAGGAACAGTGGGTTAACTGCCTGTTCAGAGGCAGAATGACAGATTTGTACCTTGTCAGCTCGGGGATTTGAACTTGCAACCTTTCGGTTACTAGTCCAACGCTCTAACCACTAGGCTACCCTGCCGCCCCACTTAGTCAGGAGCCTGTAAAATGACAACTATCTCCTCCAGCACCATCCAGTGTTAATATTGTTAAACATACAGCATGTCAACGTTCTAAAAAGAGTGCCCCAAAGGACATTAAGGACTAACCTATTTGCAAGACAACCACCGGTTGGATCTGGCTCTGACAATTAATCTTGATGGTTGTACAGTCGTCTCAAAACTGTAAAGGACCTTGGCGTTACTCTGGACCGTGATCTCTCTTTTGACGAACATGTCAAGACTGTTTCAAGGACAGCTTTTTTTCCATCTACGTAAAATTGCAAAAATCAGTAACTTTCTGTATAAAAATTAGTCCATAATTTGTCACTTCTAGATTTGACCACTGCAATGCTCTACATTCAGACTACCTGGATAAAGCCCCAAATAAACTTCAGTTAGTGCTAAACATGGCTGCTAGAATCTTGACTAGAACCAAAAAATTTGATCATATTTCTCCAGTGCTAGCTTCCTGTTAAGGCTAGGGCTGATTTCAAGGTTTTACTGTTAACCTACAAAAAATTACATGGGCTTACTCCTAACTATCTTTCCAATTTGATCCTGCTGTACATACCTACACGTACGCTACGGTCACAAGACGCAGGCTTCCTTATTGTCCCTAGAATTTCTAAGCAAACAGATGGAGGCAGGGCTTTCTCCTATAGCGCTCCATTTTTATGGAATGGTCTGCCTATCCATGTGAGAGACGCGGACTCTGTCTCGACCTTTTTAAGTCTTTATTGAAGACTCATCTCTTCAGTAGGTCTTATGATTGAGTGTAGTCTGGCCCAGGAGTGTGAAGGTGAACGGAAAGGCACCCTTGCTGTCTCTCCCTCTCTCCACTGAGATTCTCTGCCTCTAACCCTATTACGGAGGCTGAGTCACTGGCTTACTGTTGCTCTTCGATGCCGTCCCTAGGAGGGGTGCGTCACTTGAGTGGGTTGATTCTCTGACGTGATCTTCCTGCCCCCCCCCCCCCTCGGGTTCGTGGTGTGGGGGAGATCTTATTGGGCTATACTCGGCCTTGTCTCAGGGTAGTAAGTTGGTGGTTGAAGATATCCCTCTAGTGGTGTGGGGGCTGTGTTTTGGCAAAGCAAAGTGGGTGTGGTTATATCCTGCCTGGTTGGCCCTGTCTGGGGTTATAGTCAGACAGTGTCACAGTGTTTCCCGACCTCTCCTGTCTCAGCCTCCAGTAATTATGCTGCAATAGTTTATGTGCCCAGGGCTAGGGTCAGTCTGTTATATCTGGAGTATTTCTCCTGTCTTATCCGGTGTCCTGTGTGAATTTAAGTATGCTCCCTCTAATTCTCTTTCTCGCTCTCTCTTTCCCTCTCTCTTTTTTTCTCAGAGGATCTTAGCCCTAGGACCATGCCTCAGGACTACCTGGTCTGATGACTCCTTGCTGTCCCCAGTCCACCTGGTCGTGCTGCTGCTCCAGTTTTAACTGTTCTGCCTGCGACTATGGAACCCTGACCTGTTCACTGGACGTGCTACCTTGTCCCGGTCCTCTCTCTCTCTACTGCACCTGCCGTCTCTTACTCTGAATGATCAGCTATGAAAAGCCAACTGACATTTACTCCTGAGGTGCTGACCTGTTGCACCCTCTACAACCACTGTGATTATTATTATTTGACCCTGCTGGTCATCTAAGAACGTTTGAACATCTTGGCCATGTACTGTTATCTCAACCTGGCACAGCCAGAAGAGGACTGGCCACCCCTCAGAGCCTGGTTCCTCTCTAGGTTTCTTCCTAGGTTCCGTCCTTTCTATTAAGTTTTTCCAAGCCACCGTGCTTCTACAGCTGCATTGCTTGTTGTTTGGGGTTTTAAGCTGGGTTTCTGTATAGCACTTTGAGACATCGGCTGGTGTAAAAAGGGATTTATAAATGCATTTGATTGATATTCTTTAGTCATGGTCCATGTGTTTCATTCAAAATCCTGTATTTCCTCTTCTCTCTCTCTCCCTCAGTATCCGTCCGTCCGTCCGACTGACAGTCTCGCATTTCAGCTATGTAGTATGATTTGATACATTTAGTAGGTATGCCCAATCCCATCACCACTCCACCGTTTAAACCACTCTCCCCATCCTACCCTCTACTGCTCCCTTACTCCCAAGTTCGTCCACTCTTTCTCCACTCCCACACCCTACTCGCTGCTTCGCTCCCACACCACCTTCAACCTCTTTCTCCTACCCTCAACCTCTCCCCCACCTCTTGTCTATCCCAGAGCAAAATAAGCGGTAACACCTATTTTTCAGCTGCAATTGAGGAGGTTATAACTGACTAAATAAACCCAGAAAACCCTTTCATTTGACTTTAAACAGGAGGAGACTAAATTATCTGTGACTAAAATCTGACTACTGAGTGGACAGGACAATAGTTTTTGGAGAGATTGAGAGCTTTCCAGTGATAAGCACAATTATTATTTGCAGCACAGATGCGCAACACAGTTCCGTTCAGCAGTGGGAAGGACCCGGCACACACAGCCTATACCAGCTTGTGAGCTGCTGGGGAGCAAGCGATGAGCGTGAGCAGACAGGCTCTGCCTCCTATTGCCTCCTATTATACACATCACTTAGGCGAATCTCTTGCTTCACCTGTAGCTAAACAGTCACCAGCAAGCCTGGTTATGAAACACAAGCTGTTTTACGAGATGAAAAACAATAGCATTAAGTTTAAGAGTAAAACAACAGTCTAGCTATGTCTCTGTCCCTTGAGTGTAGAAACGTTTAAAAATGTGTAGTCTCTATCGCTTGTCGCCTGTGTAGTTTCCCCACCGCTTGTCATAGCGAGGTTCTGTAACCAATGAACTAGCCAAGTCTCCCTCTTTTCCTCTGAGAAAACGGTGAGTTAATGTGGACCCAACGACTCAGACTTCAGTACTTGGACCAGGACTTGAGCACGGGGACTTCAGCCATGGACGTGACTCGATAATTATTGACTCTTACTTGGACTTGGACACAGGGGACTTGGAACTCGATTTCGGACTCGAGGTTTAGTGACTCGACTACTTCACTGGGCGAAACAGTTATCAGCTCCCTTTCTACTTTTGGACATCAATGTGCCTGTGTTGATAACAATTGCAATGACGTGACCGAGTGATGGAGGTGCAACCCATACTACTTTTCCAATACTTTGCGACACCATCTGGTGATTGTGCTACTCTCAAGCATCTGTTTTTTAATGAAATGTGCAATATCTGTGTAGGCTGAATTAGGATTTTACATGGTCGGATAATTGTTATAGTGTATATTCTGATATAGTGAACAAAAATATAAATGCAACGTGCAACAATTGCAAAGATTCTACTGAGTTACAGTTCACAGAAGGAAATGAGTCAGTTGAAATTAATTCATTAGGACCTATTCTGTGGATTTCACGTGGCTGGGCAGGTGCAGCCATGCCCACCCACTTGGAACCTACCTACCTGGCTGCCCGGCCAGCATGACCTTACTATCTGACTAGCCAGACCTACCAGGCTGCCCGGCCAGCATGACCTTACTATCTGACTAGCCAGACCTACCTGGCTGCCCGGCCAGCATGACCTTACTATCTGACTAGCCAGACCTACCTGGCTGCCAGGCCAGCATGACCTTACTATCTGACTAGCCAGACCTACCAGGCTGCCCGGCCAGCATGACCTTACTATCTGGCTAGCCAGACCTACCTGGCCAACCTGGCTGGTCGGACCTACTTGGCCCGACCAACCTACCTAGCTCGCTGGCTGGCTGGCCAGCTGGACCTACCTGGCTGGACTTATCTGGCAGACCTAACTGGCCAACTGGCTGGACCTATCTTGCTGGCCTGACCTACTAATTGACCAGCCAGGCAGGTCCGGCCGGCAAAATAGGTCCGGCCAGTCGGCCAGCTAGTTCCAAAACATACCCTTAATAATAATTAATGCAAGTCATGCAGAGCCCTTGGTCTAGTGATAACCCAGCTTAGACATGTCACCCTTCTCCCACATTTTGTTGTGTTAGCCTGAATTTTAAATTGATTAAATTGAGATTTGTTGTCACTGGCCTACACACACTGTTTTTCGAACTATTTACAAATTAATTCAAACTGAAAAGCTGAAATAAGTATTCAACCCCCTTGTTATGGCAATAAGTTCAGGAGTAAAGATTTGCTTAACAAGTCACATAATAGAGCCCCACAGTAGAGGTGTCATAATAGCCATAAAAACCTAGCGGTCAAACAGTAAAATGGTTCCAACTGTTTTTCAAACAACTTTTTTCTCATTTCGAAACACTTTCGTGTAGGCTTACTCGGGCATGACGTTTTGATATCCATATAAAGTGCATTTGGAAAGTATTCAGACCCAATGACCTTTTCCTCATTTTGTTACTACAGCCTTATTTTAAAATGGATAAAATAAAAAAACTCTGCAATTTACACACAATACCCCAAAATGACAAAGTGATAATAGTTTTTTTAAATGTTGGCAAATGTATAAACAATAAAGAACAGAAATACCTTATTTACATAAGTATTTAGACCCTTTGCTATGAGACTTGAAATTGAGCTCAGGTGCATCCTGTTTTCATTGATCATCCGTGAGATGTTTCTACAACTTGGAGTCCACCTGTGGTAAATTCAATTGATTGGACATGATTTGGAAAGGCACATACCTGTCTATATAAGGTCCTACAGTTGACAATGCATGTCAGAGCAAAAACCAAGCCGTGAGGTCAAAGGAATGGTCTGTAGAGCTCCAAGACAGCATTGTGTCGAGGCACAAAAATGTCTGCAGCATTGAAGGTCCCCAAGAACACAGTGGCCTCCATCATTATCAAATGGAAGAAGTTTGGAACTACCAAGACTCTTCCTAGAGCTGGCCGCCCGGCCAAACTGAGCAATCGGGGGAGAAGGGCCTTGGTCAGGGAGGTGATCAAGAACACAATGGTCACTCTGACAGAGCTCTAGATTTCCTCTGTAGAGATGGGGAGAACCTTCCAGAAGGACAAGCATCTCTGTAGCACTCCACCAATCGGAAGACATTCGTCAGTAAAAGGCACATGACAACTAGCCTGGAATTATCCAAAAGGCACCTAAAGGACTCTCAAACCATGAGAAACAAGATTCTCTGGTCTGATGAAACCAAGATTGAACTCTTTGGCCTGAATGCCAAGTGTCATGTCTGGAGGAAACCTGGCACCATCCCTACTGTGAACTATGGTGATGGCAGCATCATGCTGTGGGGATGTTTTTCACAGGCAGGGACTGGGAGATTAGTCAGGATCGAGGCAAAGATGAACAGAGCAAAGTACAGAGATCCTTGATGAAAACCTGCTCCAGAGTGCTCAGGACCTCAGATTGGGGTGACGGTTAACTTTACAACAGGACAACAAACCTAAGCACACAGCCAAGACAAAGCAGGAGTGGCTGAATGTTCTTGAGTGGCCCAGCCAGAGGCCAGACTTGAACCCTATCTAACAGCTTTGGAGAGACCTGTAAATAGCTGTGCAGCAACGCTCCCCAACCAACCTGACAACGCTTGAGAGGATCTGCAGAGAAGAATGTGAGAAACTTCCCAAATACAGGTGTGCCAAGCTTGTGTATAAGAAAGGTCAGGAAATATTTCTTTTTTTACACACATTTAACCCCTTACCTTGTTGGCACAATACCTCCATTTGTTTGTATGGGTTGCTTTCAGATTCTAGATTCTCATGACACTCGTGGGGGTCCTAGAGCAGAACACAATCGTATTTGTGAGTCTCCCCTTTCCATAGAGTTGTCAACAGTGTGTAGGCCAAACTGTTCAGACACAACATAAATGTGTCTGACAAACACTTTCCACCGCAGATGCGGAAGCCTGACAGGCGGAGGAGGTGGACTGAGACGCAGCCCATACAAAAAAATATATATCTTTAGCTTAAACTGACAGCTTTTGATTGGGATTTTTTTTAAATATGTTACGGGTGAGCCAATAGACAACGGTTTTAAACTGAAAGTACCGGTTTAATAATTGAATTGTGATTCAAGGAAAAGTGGTTAAATTATTTAGTCAAAGGTGTTGGGGGAGGGGGGGGTGCTAAGCTGACATATGGAATTGTTTTAAAATGGTCATACTATGGATCATTTTCCTTTTAAATTTTAGGACACCTTAAGGTATCAAACTTTTTTTAAATTCATTTTTTTATTCTGATAAAATATTGATTTCGGCCGTTACTACTAAAGCCCATAGAAACGCATTGAATAACATTCATAAAATGGTAAAGGGATAGTGAACAAAATACATTATAAGAAACAAGGCTTTGAAGTGTCCCGTCTTAAATCTAGGAAATATTTTAAAAACTCAGGAAATAAATATTTTTATTTATTTAACCCCTTTTTGGGGTAGGCACAAAACTACCGTAATACATTTTTTTTATACAGGTACAGGTTACCTTCAGATGAGTCCCGTGACACTTGTGGGGATCCTAGAGCAAAACAGAGAACACCATCGTGTTCGTGAGAATCTTCCCTTTCCACAGTGTAAGTCAAACCCTTCAGACACTAGACATTTATGTGAGAAGACCGATTTTCGGGATGTCTCATGGTCTGACAAACACCGGTCTAGCTCTGCCACGTTTCACCTCAGATGTGGATGTCACACTGGGGGATGTGGTGGATTGAGACGTGTCCAATGCAACAAAACTCTATCTAGCTTGACAGATTTAGACTTTTTTTTTGTCATGTAACTTAGATTGACGAATGTTTTGTGCAACAGGGTCTAATGAATGAAACATGAATCAAAATCATTAATATGCCTACATATTCAGAGGTTGTCTTTATCAGAACTATAGTTATGAATATAGAACTGTTTCTGACTACTGCATCAAGTTAATAAATCCAACTCTTTAGTTTAGAGGTAATACGCGTCTGTTATAAGGCCAAACTAAACATAGGGGCTCTGCTTCATTTAAAGTTATGCCTCTTAGACACACTTCCTTAGAATAAACATTAAAGATTTAATCCTTAGAATTGCATTATAAAGTACTTTGTGCATAGTTTTTCTGTTGATTGGGAAATAGAAATGTACACAATATTCATCTACAGCTATAATTAGATCAATATAGCTTTTTGAAAGAAGTATAATTTGAAACGCAGAAAAGCGATGCTGTAAAATCTCATACTACAGGCACCCCATTGTTCTAAATGCCAACATTAAGACACACCTACACAGACAATATTAACAATATCAAAATACCTAACAAAGACATGGATTTAAGTTTCACTCCTTAAGGCTTCGATGCTCAAATAGTCAATGCCATTAGTCCAACAATGAGTATAGAAAACGGTGTAAAAACCAAAGACATCACCATTAAAAACAGACTACAGAACAGCATGGAGCCTCGCATCTGGTCATGTAACAAAACCACAGATTACAATTCAGATTGTTAGGGTGATAGGGAGACGGAATTCATTGAAAATACATGTCAGCTGAAGTTCATCACAATCATATGACAGAGAAAATAGTATCTGACACCTCATAAGCAGATAACAGACACAAAGAGAGGGAAAGAAGAGGGGGATTAAGACAGGTTTGAAGGTATGCTGATAAATCATATACATGTGTACATGTTTTAGCTCGTGCAAAATCACGTTTAGCAGAATCTCCCTAGAAATTATTTGTGGTACATTAAAAGCTCATGTTCCTCATTCACAGGACTTGCAAATGTGGGTGATGATATTTCATACTTAAGATGACTCATTCAAATCATAATACCTATGCAAACCTGTTCTAAAACATGAATCATATACACCAAAATGTAAATATTATGTCATGAGAATAAGTAAAAGAAACACTATTGTGACAGGCTTTGAACACCCTGTGTGGGTATTCTGACAGCCTGCTTTTGCCTTCAACCGTGCCACATCATTGCCATTTTCTAAACAGTCTTGACAAGGTGACATGTTTGCAATGCAGAAACAGACTGGCACCATCCAGGCTATTCACTGGCCATTTTTCCACACGGGTCATTTTACCCACACCTGGGAGAGGAAACACATAGGAGAGCCGACTTTAGACCAGTAAAGGACCGGTAGAAATCTAGAATACTTACATTGTAGTCTTTTACTTGATCAATTCACGTTATAAACAAAATACTGTTAGTGCTCTGTAGAAGCTGAGGTTTGCTCCCAGGGAGAGCGTATAGGCACAGGAGACCAGGGCAGAGGGAGTAGGATAGGGTGGAGAGGAGGGATGGTTGTTCCTCCTCTTCATGTTTGGCTTGGGGGTTAAGGCACCACATTAGAATGGCTGAGTCTTATGGAGCAATGCTGTGGGTTAGTGACAATATGCCATCCAACACTAGCGCCAGCGAAAGTACTCCTCACTTATCAATTCTATATTCGGAATCAAGATGTGATTTTGCTTCACACATTTAATGTTTTTCTTATGGCTTTATATCAACAGAAGTGCATAGCCTTAGGGTTAGTTTAGGGTGAGGATCATTATTTGCTCAATCTCCACAAGGTTCGTGGCCATTTGTCAAAGGAGGTGATAATAATGGTCCATTGTACTACATGAGGCCACAGGTTGGTTTAGATTTCCTTTGTAGGTTAGGAATATGGTTAAGGCCAGGTTTAAGGTTGGGACAAAGGTAATGGTTATGGCTTCTCATAAATGTACCTAGAGGTATATGGGCTTTTTCACACAAATTCAAGCATTACCAACCCATAGGTCACATATGCCCATTTGTCTCTGGTATAAATGGTGGGTGTGAGGTGTTTTGGTTTTGTTCTGATGTGAGGGCGTTACAGTAAGGACTTAATCTGTTATGGCAACAGTTTCTGCTTGCCAACACCAAGTGTGAGGCCAGTAGAAGCATTTCCCATCTGAGGTGGTCTCCAACTTTTAACAAATGTAACATGTCACGAGCTACAAATTATTTTCTAGCTTTCAAATATATACATTATTCTCCTCTCTGGATCCTTTGTGTACAAGAGAAAGCAGTACACTCTTTTCTGTCAATATACCTGGTAAAATAATGGTTACTAAAAAACTAAGGAGGGCCCTACAAAAATAAAATAAAAATCTCCAAATTTGGTTTAATATTTTCCCAAATTCTGTTCTCAGTTTTATTTTTCCTGGTTTTAGATTTTTTTAGTTTGACTCTCAAATTACAATTGTTCAGAGAAACAACCAAACTGGATGGTCTGAATCAATGTGAATGCATAAAAAGAACAAACATTTAGATTTGAGTGAAATTCCCCTTTTTTAATATTTAATTGCGCATCTCGTATGCCGTCTAATGTACCGGTCTAGCGATGGTTCTGTAGTGCTATTTTTGGCTTTTTAAGCAAATAGTGGCTAACCAGGGGGGGATAATGTCAATGTTGCGTTGGTTAGATAGTAGCTGGGAGCTTGCGGTGTCCGATACTTGTGAGATTTGTTTATGACAGTTTGCAGTGAAACACGTGAAAATTGCGCGTTACTGGTATCTCGTGATTGACCTGTTGGAGACCCCTGGTTTAAAACCTACAACAAATAGCAGGAACATTACCCATGAAAACATCTAAAAAACTGCATTGGAATTGACAACACAGCATCAAACAGAATAGAAGGAAATAATATGAAGGTTCACATAAAAAAAAATCTGTAATACCATTGGTCTCAAGAACAGAGACACAATTGCCTGTTCCAGGTAGAGATGTACATTTGTGACTGCTCAGCATCCAATCCATGAACTTTGCAGCACCCATTACTTTGGCAATTCCTAAAAAGTCTGGCTAAGCCCTCTTTAGGGGAGTTGTGAACCACCGTGTCTTGTGTCTGTTTGGGGGGTGTGGGGGGAGCTGAAGTAGGGCCTCATTGTCTGGGGGCTGCACAGGTTCCAAGGATAAGGTCTCTTATGTCTTATGAGGGTCTGGGGTGAGGGGTCCAGGGGTGTTGGTCCCATCGAGGTTGTGTGTGGGGATATGGAAATGAGGGGTGAGCACCGAGGGGAACTGGAAGAGAACACATAAGAGAACACATGAGAACACAGAACTGCTTCAAATGGGTCATAAAGAGCAGAATTTGGGTCCATATAATAGAGGACAGAAACAGACGACACAGTAAGGAGTAAACACAGGGTGTTTCTCAATATGCATACTACCGTGCTCCACGCTCAGAGTTCGTTCTCAGAGGATGCTAGAGTGTGGAGAATGCATAAAAATGTACATTTGAGAAGCACTCCCCTGCCATTGCATTACCTTTAACCAATACAGGCAAAACAACTACAAAGTAAATGCAAGCATGTAACTTCATAATTATGAGCCACCTACAGTGGGGCAAAAAAGTATTTTGTCAGCCACCAATTGTGCAAGTTCTCCCACTTAAAAAGATGAGAGGCCTGTAATTTATGGACAGGTGTCTTTTATACTGATAAGTTCAAACAGGTGCCATTAATACAGGTAACGAGTGGAAGACAGAGGAGCCTCTTTCTGTGAGAGCCAGAAATCTTGCTTGTTTGTAGGTGACTAAATACTTATTTTCCACCATAATTTGCAAATAAATTCATTAAAAATCCTAAAATGTGATTTTTCTGGATTTTTTTTCTCATTTTGTCTGTCATAGTTGAAGTGTACCTATGATGAAAATGACAGGCCTCATCTTTTTAAGTGGGAGACCTTGCACAATTGGTGACTGACTAAATACTTTTTTTACTTGGCT
Organism: Oncorhynchus gorbuscha; assembly: GCF_021184085.1. Lineage (NCBI taxonomy): Eukaryota > Metazoa > Chordata > Actinopteri > Salmoniformes > Salmonidae > Oncorhynchus > Oncorhynchus gorbuscha. Next base: position 37,632,619 of record NC_060175.1, on the reverse strand, counting down.
CGTCATATTACACCAACAATCCTGGGAATATTTCAATTGAAGCTTGAATCGATTAATACTGAGAAATATGTACAAACAAAGTATGCATCTGCGAACAACCATCCATGTTCTGTTTCATATACTTTGATTTGGACTCATACTCTGATTACCGTTCCATGCTCGAAGCACACTAGTATGCATATCAAACTGACAGAGAGGACAAGGATAGAAAGAGGGATAAGAGAGACTGAAGTGCAGTGGAGATTGGAGGGATCCCTGAGAGAGGGATGAGTGAGGATAGAGTGATGAGAGTGGGGGTGTGTTCTGACCTGGAACAGGGTGTGTGTGCCCTGCTGGCGCCGGGTGGCAGGACTGAGGGGAGCCACCGGGCTGAGCGTGCTCCAGAAGTGGATGTTAGACAGAAGGGGACTGGGGGTCAGCAACAGAGTGGGTGTCTGTAAATACACACACACAAAAAAAGGAGATTGTCAGCAATAGATTTGGACACATAAGTAGTCATTTGGGAAGATCTCAAATTATGGCACAAAATTGTTCTCAAAACTAGAATTCCAGCTTTAAGTGCAAGTAGTCGTGCAGACTTGATAAAGACCAGAAGAGAAAAGATGTGCTCTTCTGTATCCATAATGGAGGCTTTGAGGGTTTCACAGCAGCCCACGGAAAAGTCAACCCAGAGGAGAAGCTGGCCCGGGGCTGGTTCAAACAGCACTGTCTCATGACCACATTAACATAGACGTTAAACCATAGAGGTAGAATCTGAGAGAATAATGAGACCATTGTCAGGTCCTGCTGATCTAATCTTAAGATCACAACAGGAACACATTGTCACGTGGTCAAACGTCAACATCTCATTGTCATGGTAACTCTGTTCAGACTGGTAGAATGGGTGTTCAATAAAACTACAAAATTGCTGCCATCTGCTGGGGGAAAACTAGCAATGAAATGTGTTGACATTTCACTTAGCCTTATCCTTAATTGTAAATGTATCTTCTCCTAATCAAGAACACATCTCAAAATAATTTGGAGTGTATAAGATTGCATAAAAATGAATGTGTGTGTGTGTGTGTGTCTCACCTGTAGCAATGCAGGTGTGAGAGAGGCGGTGGGAAGGGAGGGGCTGCAGAGGTTCATAGGTGGTAGGTCAGAGGTGGTGACCACCAGTGTAGGAGTGGACAGCTCCAGGACTTTAGGGGGCTTGCGGGCCTTGCCCCCTGTGATATGGCCACTCACACACAACGGAGATAAACTCATCTCCCTATTCCCTCCCTTGTCCCTGTTCTCTACACACACCTCACCACCTGACACTTGGAAAAAACTCTGCACCTGAGTGGGGGGGGGGCAGTTGAATCACAGAAAGCAAAAACATGAATGCTAAATCCATCTTCATGTTTAGTAATCTGCAACTCTGTGGACTGGACGGAGATGGTCTCCATGTCGCGGTAGGTTGTGTGTGCGTGTGTGTTTTCCTTACCCCCTGTATCTGCGTCTCTGTGGGCTGGGAGGAGATGGACTCGATGTCGCTGTCGATTACTAGCTCCTGGGTGGAGTCAGGCACCATGCTGGGGGAGGGGCTCCGAGTGGGCAACTCTGATAGGCTGAAACTATTCAGGATTCGAAGACTTGAGGATTCCATGGGCTTGGCTTGCTCAAACGCACACACAGCCTGAGGCAGGAGGACAGAGTGTGTCATCACGACATCGCCCATGGGAGGGCACAATGGCGGATTAGGTGTTTCTATTGAAATCAGAGGGCTTCTCTTGGGAGGGGTGGTCCCGAACTTGATAACTGAAGGCGACAGCAATGGCTGCTGAGAGGGTGGATCTTGAGCCTGGGTATTGGACTTCCTGTCGGCCATCTTGTCTGCTGGGTTCTCCATCTTAATGGACTTGAAGAGCTGGCGTCCATTTTGCAGCGAGGTGAGGGTGAAGGAGGTGTACAGGCCAGAGTGGATGTAGTCATTACGGTTGGATGGCTTAGTACTGGACCCCTGTGTCACTGTCATACCTCCACCCCTGTCCCCACCTTCACCATCTCGGGAGTTGTTGTCGCCCCTCTCGGACAGGGGCAGGCTACATCCTGCACCCCCCTCCCCTTCCGGCCGAGCAGAGGCATCCCCTTTCAGGATGTCTGGGTAGGAGACGAAACGGTACACAAACTTCTGCCCGTTCACCTTCTTAATGATGTTCTAGAAGAGAGAGTAGGGGAGAGCAAGAAATGTTACGCTATGTGGAAAAATATGTACAGAAGACACACTCTACTCTCTCTTTCCTCCCCTCCCCCTTTCTCTCTCTTCCAAAAACAACCCACAGAGTAACCACTGTGTGGGACAGTTCCATTCTTCCTGTCTGTACCAAGCTAAATACAGCTCACCACCCCACCCACTGACAGCGGCAGGCTGTCTTTAGGCCGAGCCACAGGAAGAGTGGACGAGACAAACAGCGACACATGAACCCAGCTGTACTCTGGGGGAACCCAGCAGTACTGTGAGGGAACCCAGCAGTACTCTGGGTGGTGTGGTGACATCACAGGATGGCAAAACAGAAACTTCCTTGCCCATAGCTCTACCCAGCTCAGCATTAAACCAAACCCTGCACTCATTTTCAACAGGTCTCATCAAGGGGCCCCTTGTCAAAGTTAATGCATTGTGTGGGAGTGTAAGTTTGAGTGTATGTACCTTGTCATAGTATTTTTGTAAACATTTTATTTCAACTTTATTTAACCAGGTAGGCAAGTTGAGAACAAATTCTCATTTACAATTGCGACCTGGCCAAGATAAAGCATAGCAGTTCGACACATATAACAACACACATGGAGTAAAACAAACATACAGTCAATAATACAGTAGAAAAATAAGTCTATATACAATGTGAGCAAATGAGGTGAGATAAGGGAGGTAAAGGCAACAACAAAAAAAGAAGGCCATGGTGGCAAAGTAAATACAATATAGCAAGTAAAACACTGGAATGGTAGGTTTGCAGTGGAAGAATGTGCAAAGTAGAGATATAAATAATGGGGTGCAAAGGAGCAAAATAAATACATTAGGGGAAGAGTTAGTTGTTTGGCCTAAATTATAGATGGGCTATGTGCAGTATTCTGCTGTGTGTGTGTGTGTGTGTGTGTGTGTGTGTGTGTGTGTGTGTGTGTGTGTGTGTGTGTGTGTGTGTGTGTGTGTGTGTGTGTGTGTGTGTGTGTGTGTGTGTGTGTGTGTGTGTGTAGGACCCTCTAAAATCTGTGATGCGGAGAACGTGGACGAGATCACGGAATCCAGACATTAAAACAGGATTCAACAATATACAAAAATGAACTTATTTGAAAATGTATTGGACATTTATCATAGGACTATCATAGGACATGAACAAAATGCATCAGTGATTCTTATTTTCCTTCAACTTTCTGAAGAGGTAACGTGTGAATCCCGTCTGTGTGCTCGTTTGTGTATTCTGGTAGATGGGAAGGCTTTCCAAAAAACCTTTGCAATTAAATGTTAACTACAAAGTAGCCTATGCCTACCTGGCAGAATGATATCATGATTATTGTTTAGCAAACTATGCAATCACATGTGCACTACATAAAACAGCGCTAACCAAACAAGGCTCTTACATTTTTGTCATTTAGCAGACACTCTTATCCAGAGTGACTTACAGTAGTGAGTTCATACATTTTCATACTGGTCCCCCATGGGGATCAAACTAACAACCCTGGTGTTGCAAGTACCATGCTCTACCAAGTAAGCCAAGGACACTGTGTGCACTTGCTGGTGTGCACTTGAATCTTGGATTTTTCCCAGACCTCAAAAGTGGTCTGCTGATGTGGTTAAACCATTGTTGTGGACTTAGAACATCCAATTGATTTTTTTCTACTAAAAACTGTGATATTGAGAGCAAAAACCTGAACATTTTAGACAAATCAGAAACCTTGAAAAACAAAAAAGGAGAACACAATTTGTGAAAAAACTAAATGGAATTAGGAAAAATAATGTATAAAGCCTATGCATGCATGTGTGCGTACCTTGTCGTAGTAGTATCTTAGGGCTCTGCTGAGCTTGTCGTAGTTCATGCTGGGTTTGTTCTTCCGGGTGCCCCACAGTTTGGCCACCTCCTCTGCCTGCAGCAGCTTGAACTCGCCCTCCTCATTGGTCCAGCAGATCAGCTGATCATTGGTGGGGTCCAATAGGAGCTGGAGAAGGAACTGCCACAGGGTCACGGAGCTGTCCATGCTCCCCGCTACAGAGAGAGAGAAAGGGGATGAAGATGACAGACCAGACATGCAGTGTCACCAAAAGGCAGTTAGTTATTGGTGATTCCATGTTAAAGTCAACCTGAGCATGTAAAAATAAAGTTACATTTACAAATGAAACCACATTCCAAATGATCATTCATGTCTATATGTTGGAGTTCAGGCTTTATTTGACCAATTAAAGCAGGAATTGCATGATTTATTTTATATTACAGTGTAGGAGGCCACCTCTCTAAGGTTTTTAGTCATTCATATTTCATTGCAATTACAAAGGGCTCGCAGAGCTTGTTTTTCCACTCACACCTGTCCCCAATGTTAATGAGGAAGATGAGATGTTAATGAAGCAATACAGAGCAAATTGAGTGTCTTGAGTTTTGTTTGTATGTTCTATAGTCTTATAAATATAGGGGGAGGGACTGGGATAGGCAATGTTTTTTCTTTTTTTTGTTATGTTTTTGTATTGTAAACCATACATCGGATTATTTCAACTTTCTCTGTAAAGCTAACTTTCATTAAGATTTTATATGGTCAACAAATGGGTCCTTTCTTTTCATTGTCAATACCCTTTTTCAGCATGATGATATCCGTAACATTGATAAGTTATGAATGTGATGGATATTGATTTATCAAATCGTAGCTTCACAGACTTGTGCATTCACCAGATTTTGTGTGCTTGTTCTGAGATGTATCCCTTAGACTTTTACTGAAGCAATTGTTGATATCTTGAAAGTTGGGTTCAAGCTAAGAATATCTTGAATATATGCTGAAATGCATTTCTCATACATGTCAGTAACGTTTTTTTATAGATAATATGTGAATAGTTTCAAATGAAAGCCCTCCAAAATATACTGCCTTCATCCAGTGTCCAGAAAAGTAGATTGGCAGTATAGGCACATACATATGGTCTCATTTGCATATTTTGTTACAAATTGTAATTACCCCAAAATATTATATTTTTGTGTCAACATTCAACTGGTAGGGGCTGATATTTATGAAGAGCGAGAGAGAAAAATACATTTTAGGGTGTGGTACCTGGTCTTGTATACACTGTTTTTATGTAACCTTTATTTAACTAGGCAAGTCAGTTAAGAACAAATTCCTATTTACAATGATGGCCTAGGAACAATCGGTTAACTGCCTTGTTCAGGGGCAGAACGACAGATTTTTACCTTGTCAGCTCGGGGATTCAATCTAGCAACCTTTCGGTTACTAGTCCAACACTAACCACCTGCCGCCCCTACTCAGGTAATTACGCAATCGTAAAACACTATGCCTTTTGCTGACATTTTTAAAACATTCCAAATGCGTTGACAGATTTTGATCAAGAAATCTTTAAGATTTGAATGTCTAATTCAGGCAAACATTCATAACGGTCATTGTACCTTTCTAAAGTAAAAATGGAAATTTCAATATCAAAAGATATACATTTTTGTGTTTAGCTAAATAGATAGCTGTTTTGATACGAGACTTCCAGTGCATTCGGAAAGTATTTAGACCCCTTTCCTTTTCCCACATTTTGTTATGTTACAGCCTTATTCTAAAATGGATTTTAATTTGGTTTTTAAAAGGCTTGTAGCGTCATACCCAAAAAGAATCAAGGCTGTAATCGCTGCTAAAGGTGTTTCACAAGGTACTTAGTAAAGGGTCTGAATGCTTATGTAAATGTAATATTTACAACATTTCTAAAAACCAGTGTTTGCCTTGTCATTATGGGGTATTGTGTGTAGATTGAGGGACACACACGATTTAATACATTTTAGAATAAGACTAACATAACAAAATGTTTTAAAAAGTCAAGGGGTCTGAATATTTTCCAAATGCACTGTACACCTTAGACTTTTGCTTATATGTTCAATCTCCCCAAAAAGCTTGTTTATGTCATGAAACATCCATAACGCTACTTATTTTCTTTATTTCTTCAACATGCCACCATTGGGGGAAAAAAAAGTCTGTTTTTTGGGGTACACACTCCCCCCACGGGCTACCATAGACACACATACGTTTCATTTAGCCTATATTTTGTTTGTTCATTCTGTGAGACATTAAAGTTGTGATTTTGCATGCAATTGTTATGTCCATAATGCTTGAAACATCCTTATCAAACTGGTGAACTGCTCCTACTTATAGCCTTGTAAAGTTCCCCATTCAGAATCTGCAGCCTCAGTCAACAAGCCTGGAGTATCTGCCCTTTTCTGCACTCAACAACGCAAAAGCAACAACAACAAAAAGTCTGGCACCAAGGCTATCAGATTTTAATGTCAGTTGCAGCATTTGCTAATCTTGATCACCTAATAATGAGTTACTGTTTGGAATTCAAGGTGATTTGATGATCAGTGATTCTGCACAGCCCAGCTCCTTGGTCAGGCATATCATCTTGAATGTCATCAGTCATGAAGAAAACATGTTTTAAACACCTTTTCACCTGTTCTCTAGAAATGCTGTACATTCATTCATAAGGCTTTGAGAGAGACAGACACGTTATATTTCTGAATCGTAAAGCTGCAGGGGACATTAGTGTTGTTTGGACTTCTCTAAAGGGGAACTAGAGGGGGTGCAGCGGTAAAGCAGCCTTTCATACAACTCTGAATAACCCCATCACGCACCACTTCATGGACAACAACAAAGGAGCAGGGAGCTTCGTTCTGTTTAACTCGGCTGTGAACTCGGCAGTGAGAGAACACACACAAGAGGGGCTCAGAGGAGAGCTCTACTGTATGAGCCTGGCGTATGGAGGAAATAAGGTGGATTCTACTCCAGTCCAGGCCCATGAAATGGCTAGGTGGAGCCCACATCTATCCTGTCTCTTCAGATATTTAAATACCACAAGGATAGGGCTATAAACAGGACTTGGGTTGTTTTCAAACTGAGGAACAGCATTAGTTTTTAAAATGACAAAAAGGTGAATAGGCTAGTAAAGCTAAAAACTGATTTTGGTTGGTTGATTATGAATGCTAAACAAGACAATTAAACTAAATGAATCAAAAACAACCTAAACATCAAAGCTATTAAGCCCTACATATGTGCTCCTTCCCCTAAACAATATTATACTGAGATTGGGCCAGACACCATTTTAGAATCTTAATTTAAATAAGGCTACTGCCTGTTTTCCTGCCTTAAATTTTTGTATTTTCTGGCATTCAATCTTCAATAGCTCTTATACAAAGCATGCCATGACTATGAAAACTATATATTCTGAATCAAATACATTTGGGTCAGTATCAATGTGTGACGTCACGTCCGTAAAAACAACCTGCACACGCATCTCTCCAAGCTGACAATGGCGGTGTCACAACTGGCCTATGATGACAACCTTGGGTAAGATCATTTCTTAAGAAGTTAACATGAAAGTAGCCAAGGTTTATTGTTATTGATCATTTTTGGGTGGAGTAAACTACACCTGCTGAGATTTTGCATGAAAGGAGAGTGTAATAGGGGTGGTGCATTACAGAGATGAGCTGCTGTTAGAGCTGAGTGATTTACACTGAAGATTTTTTTTCATCCCTCGATTATTAAACAACTAATTGACCGACGTCGGTTCAATTGTTTGAATTCCATTTAGTAGGCATGACAAATGTATTATAAAAATGTCAGTTATATAATCAAAATCAATAAATAAAGCATGTTTTGGAGCTCATTCTGTAGTCATGGCACACTTTGTGTAAAAGCTAATGAAGATTGAAAGCACCCAAATCCTACAAATAAACAAAAAAAACGGGATATTTGTCCATCCTCCCCGATTGAGAACTTCAATAGTCATGGCATGCTTTGTCTAAGAGTTACTGAAGATTGGGGGCTTTCAAACAAATTCTAAAAGAAAATTAATCAAATAAAAAACCTGCGGATTTTTGTCCATCCTCCCCCAATTCAGAAAATATCATTTTCATACTCATGGCATGATGTGTAAGAGCTATTGAAAATTGAAAGATTTTTTAAAAACTAATACAATTCTAATAAAATACAAAAAGATGTGTATTTTTGTCCATCCTTCCCCCGATTCAGACTATATCATTTTCATAGTCATGGCACTTTGTGTAAGAGCTACTGAAAATGGAAAGCCAGAAGAAAATAAATTATAAAAGAAAACATCCCCCCTGCAAAAAAAACCTGTGGATTTTTGTCCAATTCAGAATATACAGTGCATTTGAACCCCTTCCCTTTTCCCACATTTTGTTACGTTACAGCCTTGTTCTAAAATTGATTAAATATATACATGTTTCCATCAATCTACAAACAATACACCCCAACGACAAAGTGAAAAAAGGTTTTTAGCAATGTTTGCAAATATATTAAAAATAAAAAAGAACAAAAATACCTTATTTACATAACTATTCAGACTCTTTGCTATGAGACTTGAAATTGAGCTCAGGTGCATCCTGTTTCCATTGATCATCCTTAACATGTTTCTACAACTTGATTGGAGTCCACCTGTAGTAAATTATATTGATTGGACATGATTTGGAAAGGCACACACACCTGTCTATATAAGGTCCCACAGTTGACAGTGCATGTCAAAGAAAAAAAGAAAAAAACATGAGGTTGAAGGAATTGTCCATAGAGCTCTGAGACAGGATTGTGTTGAGACAGATCTGGGGAAGGGTACCCAAAAAGTGTCTGCAGCATTGAAGGTCCCCCAAGAACACAATGCCTCCATCGTTCTTAAATGGATGAATTTTGGAACCACCAAGACTCTTCCTAGAGCTGCCCGCCCAACCAAACTGAGCAATCAGGGAAGAAGGGAGGGGACCAATAACCCAATGGTCACTCTGACAGAGTTACTCTGTGGCGATGGGAGAACCTTCCAGAAGAACAACAACCTCTGCCACACTCCACCAATTACGATAGAGTGGCCAGATGGAAGCCACTCCTCAGTAAAAGGCATGACGGCCAGCTTCGAGTTTGCCAAAAGGCACTTAAAGGACTCTGAGCATGGGAAACATGGTTCTCTGGTCTGATGAAACCAGGATTGAACTACTTGGCCTGAATGCCAAGCGAAATATGGCACCATCCCTGCGGTGAAGTGTGGTGGCAGCAACATGCTATTGGGATGTTTTTCAGCAGCAGTGACTGGGAGACTAGTCAGGATCAAGGGAAAGATTAATGGAGCACTGATGAAAACCTGCTCCAGAGCGCTCAGGACCTCAGGAAGGTTCACCTTCCAAAAAAGATGACAACCCTAAGCATACAGCCAACACAACGTAGGAGTGGCTTCAGGACAAGTCTCAATGTCCTTCAGTGGCCCAGCTAAAGGCAGGATAGAACATCTGGAGAGACCTGAATATAGCTGTGCAACGATACTCCCCATACAACTTGACAGAGCTCGAGGAGCTGAAGAGTAGAATGGGGAATAACTCCCCAAATACAGGTGTGCCAAGCTTTTTGCATCATACTCAAGGCTATAATCACTGCCAAAGGTGCTTCAATAAAGGTTCTGAATACTTATGTAAATGTGATTTGTTTATTTTAAATACATTTGCAAAAATGTCAACTTGTGTTCACTTTGTCATTATGGGCTATTGTGTGTGTAGATTGAGGGGAATCAATTTTAGAATAAGGCTAACGTAACAATGTGGAATAAGTCATGGGGTCTGAATACTTTCTGAATGCACTGTATCATTATAATGGTATTCTTTGCATAAGTTATTAATGATTAGAAATCGCAATATCTACCGAGTATCTAATATAAAACTAATTGTACCTCGGTTTGATGTGGTACATCTGACTGCTTGCTCTCTGCATAGGAAATGGGTTTATGGAGCAAGAAGGCCTGATAGGGTTGTGTACTGAACACTGCCTACCTAATGCGTGTGCGTCTAAGAGGCTTAGATAAGTAAATCTGCCTTGACTCATCCAGGCCAGCTGGGACACACCCCCTACTCACAATCTGACCGTGTAAAATGGGTCAAAAAGGGACCAACTGGCTCTCAGTGCGGCCGCCAAGAGACAAGATTATTTATAAATATATATATATATATATGATTAGAGTTTATCCGACTATGTAACGACACAGCACTCACACAGCTAGGACCCACGGAGAAAAGAGTGAGATGTCACTTGCAATATGTTAGTGGTGTTTTAGTTTGTCCACTAAAACAATACCGTACAAATCACTAAAATACGGTGTTAATGTGATAGTTGTCATAGCTTTTTTTTAGTTACTAAATTAACTAGCTTGAAATTCAGACAGCTAGCTGTTGGCTACAACATGGCCATTTCGCTAACGTTAGTAGTTAACCAACGCTAATTTAGCTAACCTAACGCTGAGATTGGATGTAACGATGTATTTACCCATATTGCAATTAGCTAGCTAGCATTTACTGTCATACCCTTTGTCACCAAGCTACCTGGTTTACAGTATTGTAACTAGCGAACTACGCTAGCGTTAGTTACGGTACGTCGGTAGCTTACCTTACTAGTATAGCTCGCTTAAAATATGAGCCGTCCAGAAGTGTCGATAAAAGTCCCAAAACATGACAGAAAACGAGCTTGCTATGTCCAGAAAGCCGAGTAGCAAATTAAGTAAAAACTATAAATTGCCGTACACGTTTTTGGCGATAAAAATACAGTGCGAATATTTAAGAACAGGAAATTAAAACCATGCTGAGATCACTTCCTTGTTATGCTTGCGTTCCATAAACGCATTGTTTTTTGTCACCGCCGACTGCTACTGTGGTTTGAAGTGTCGTCGCGCCAACCAATTTTACTTTCAGCTCGTTACATTTGTCGTCCTGTCTTCGCAAAAATGATATATATTAAACGATGCTGCAAGCTAAAATAAGTTAGCTGTCGACCCACAATCATATTGTGTAGGCCTGTAATGTAATTTCGCAAGTTACATTATAAAAGGCAAATTTGCTAAGAAATAAGCGACTAGCTATTGTCATGCTTCTGATGCTCGTCTCACATGAAGCATTTGTGCGTGGGAGACGTGGAGTGAGAAATGTTGCGGCAACCACCCATCGCTGACGGCTATTCTAAAACAACTGGAACCATATTTAGTGCTTCTAGAATGTGTTGTCTGCCAATATGTTTTTTCCAGATGTAAATATGCGTTATGTCACATTCTGCTTTTGACACTACTGTTCAGAGCAGAGATGGGTCAAAATAAAATCGGGACAACCTGCTCAACAAATACCCCATCTGACCACTCTGTGACAGCCTTGCACAAAATGTACATTTGTTTGATCAGGAATTCAAAGGGCAAAGCATGTCCAGAGACAGAGTAACCCGTGTTTACTGTCGAGATGGATTGTAGGTTGCCCCTGTAGATCATGCTCAGAAACCTATTGATCTTATAAAATTATGGATCTCCTTTCCTTATCCTTATGAAAGAACAGCCTTTTCTGTACAGTGGAGGCATCTGGTGTATGGTATTGGAGTGTCATACCTCTATTGATCAGATGCTTCAGTGACAGTGGTGAACTGAAATTCAGCTATTTCCATACAGTGGATATTTTTCATGTTTACAATGATCTAAACCCCAAACAAAGTATATCGTCAGCTCATACCAGGCATAGTGTAAATAAAGGAAACTTGTATGAGACACACAGGCTAGTAGTAATGTAATACCAACCTGTGTAACTAATGTGATACTGTAGTGATGTTATGGTTAGTGAATGTCTGAGTGTGTTTTACTGGTACAGTTCGCCATATTGAGGGCACTAGGAGAGTAGACAGAGGTTTTCAATGAAAGATCAAATGCAGGCTACACACATGACACTGGTTCAGGCACTGGACAGAAAACACGCAGACTAGAGTGAACAAATGGTCAAAACATTGAATCACTGTTTGGAGTATATCAAATTTGTGGACAAATTATTCACCTTTTTCAATTCTGAGAGGGTTGTGGAGAGCTATAGATGGACTGTATATTTTTACTAAGATGGGTCTAGAACTCACACAGAGTAGAAGTAGCTGTTAGGCACAGATCTAGGATCAGTTGGGCTACCCTCCCTCTCCAATCTAAACCTCAACCATTACAGGGGGAAACACTAACCTGTGAACTGAAGCATGAAGTCACCTGTGGCTGCAAACAACAGTGTGATGAGATTTTATATATACAGTACATATACTGTGTTTTACCATTCATAGACCAGCATCTGGTAGTAACCCTTCTCTATTGCAAACTTCATGTGAAATTCAGGACAATCTGAAGAACACCACCACAACATAAATTAAAAGATACCATAGACTACGTTCATTCAGCTTGCCTGACGACTTAAACTGAATTATTTTGCCCGCTGCTCTACAGTGCCTTGCAAAAGTATTCATCCCCCTTGGAGTTTTTCCTATTTTGTTGCACAACCTTTCATTTAAATGGATTTTTATTTGGATTTCATGTAAAGGACATACACAAAATAGTCCAAATTGGTGAAGTGAAATTTAAAAAATAACTTGTTTCAAATAATACTTTTTTTTAAATGTAAAAGTGATGCGTGCATATGTATTCACCCCTTTGCTATGAAGCCCCTAAATAAGATCTGGTGCAACCAATTACCTTCAGAAGTCACATAATTAGATAAATAAAGTCCACCTGTGTGCAATCTAAGTGTAACATGATGATCTCAGTATATATACACCTGTTCTGAAAGGCCCCAGAGTCTGCAACACCACTAAGCAAGCGGCACTATGAAGACCAAGGAGCTCTCCAAACAGGTCAGGTACAAAGTTTTGGAGAAGTACAGATCAGTGTTGGGTTATAAAACAATATCTGAAACTTTGAACATCCCACTGAGCACCATTAAATTGATTATCAAAAAATGGAAAGAATATGGCACCACAACAAACCTGCCAAGACAGGGCTGCCCACCAAAACTCACGAACCAGGCAAGGAGGGCATTAATCAGAGAGGCAACAAAGAGACCAAAGATAACCCTGAAGGAGTTGCAAAGCTCCGAAGTGGAGATTGGATTATCTGTCCATAGAACCACCTTAAGCTATATACTCCACAGAGCTGGGCTTTACGGAAGAGTGTCAAGATAAAAGCCATTGCTTAAAGAAAAAAATAAGCAAACACGTTTGGTGTCCACAAAAAGGCATGTGGGAGACTCCCTTAACATATGGAAGAAGGGACTCTGGTCAGATGAGACTAAAATTGAGCTTTTTGGCTATCAAGGAAAGTGCTATGTCTGGCACAAACCCAACACCTCTCATCACCCAGAGAACACCATCCTCACAGTGAAGCATGGTGGTGGCAGCATCATGCTGTGGGGATGTTTTTCATCAGTAGGGACTGGGAAACTGGTCAGAATTGAAGGAATGATAGATGGCCTCATGTTTGTCTTCCAGATATTTGGGACTGGGACAGGGGTTCACCTTCCAGCAGGACAATGGCCCTAAGCATACCGCTAAAGCAACACTTGAGTGGTTTAAGGGGAAACATTTAAATGTCTTGGAATGGCCTAGTCAAAGCCCAGACCTCAATCCAATCAAGAATCTGTGGTATGACTTAAAGATTGCTTTACACCAGCGGAAGCAATCCAACTTGAAGGAGTTGGAGCAGTTTTACCTTGAAGGATGGGCAAAAATTCCAGTGGCTAGATGTGCCAAGCTTATAGAGACATGCCCCAAGAGACTTGCAGCTGTAATTGCTGCAACAGGTGGTTCTACAAAGTATTCATATTGAGGCGGTGAATAGTTATGCACGCTCAAGTTTTCTGTTTTTTTTGTCTTAATTAGTTTCACAAAAAATATTTTGCATCTTCAAAGTGGTAAGCATGTTATGTAACTCAAATGATACAAACCACCAAAGAAATCCATTTTAATTCCAGGTTGTAAGGCAACATACTAGGAAAAATGCCAAGGGGGTGAATACTGTCTCAAGCCACTGTATCAATCACTACATACTTCACTCTGAGACTGCCATCTTTTGAAGTCGTTTGAGGGGACGTCAAAATGAGGGGTGTTGTACAAAAAGTCAACGATTGGATCGTCTAACCAATCAGAGTCCACCATGTTGCTTTTGATCTATCTTATGCAGAAAAATAAGAGGAGAAAAGGAGAGTAAGCCACTTCTAGTTTCTCCGATGTCATCTATGGCTCTCAATGGAATGTGTGCAACACCCTGACCTACAGCCACAGGTCCAATAATTGTGAATCTTTATTCTAGAACTACAGGGCAATTCCATGGAAAGGAATTATGCTTACAACAATTTCAAATATATACTATTTTAACAAAAACACATTTACTTGAGGAACTGTGCAGAAGCAAAGTTTGGTATCAGAATTACAGTAAAATCTCCCTTAGTTTTTTATCCAACCACATGACCTTTTCCAAAAGCTTGGTTATATATTTGCTCTGAATGAACTATCCTCTACTGTACTGTGCTGTCCAAACTTGTGAAATAGATGTCTATGATTGGTTCAGATTTGGTTCTGGACATCTATGTTAGGGCCAAATCAAGGCCAGTCTGAACCGGACCAAAATGAACGTCTGTGGACGTCAAAATCACGGCCAGGGCGGACTGACCAAAATGTAAAGACTTTTCAATAACCATGGACGTTGGTGCTCAGTGGGTGAGGATGCTGGTTATAGTAAATGGGAAGAGAAGGGGATCATGGAGAAGTGTCAGTAAGAGCCGGGAGAGGTCACATTAACTGGACAGAGAGAAGAGAGTGAGAGAGGGGCAAAGAGAGAGGAAAAGAGATACTGCTTTCACACTTTTACTTTGACCACCAGACCACAGAAAGAGAAAGTAAACAGTTATAAGCTGAACATAACTGTACTGTATGCCAATGGAAAGGAGGACAGTAACAGGTGACCCAGTACTGTGGTTTGTGACTACTATGTTTTTACATTGTACCCAATTCAATTGCAGCAATTCTGTTTCAGATACACTACATGACCAAAACTATGTTGACACTGCTCGTCGAACATCTCTCAGCATCTCATCACATTTCATTCATCTCATTCCAAAATCATGGGCAATAATATGGAGTTGGTCCCCCTTTTGCTGCTATAACAGCCTCCACTCTTCTGGGAAGTCTATCCACTAGATGTTGGAACTAGAGGTCGACCGATTATGATTTTTCAACGCTGATACCAATACCGTTTATTGGAGGACCAAAAAAAGCCGATACCAATTCATCTGACAATTTTTTTGTTTTTTATTTTTAATAATGACAATAACAACAATACTGAATGAACACTTATTTTAACTTAATATAATACACCAATAAAATCGATTTAGCCTCAAATAAATAATGAAACATGTTCAATTTGGTTTAAATAATGCAAAAACAAAGTGTTGGAGCAGAAAGTAAAAGTGCAATATGTGCCATGAAAGAAAGCTAACGTTTAAGTTCCTTGCTCAGAACATGAGAACATATGAAAGCTGGTGGTTCCATTTAATGTAAATATATTAACTTTTCAGAAAAACATTTTTTAAACTAGGGAAAGACTGCCTCAGTTCCTAGACTTAACCCTGGGGTGTATTATGCCCCAATGGTGGAGGTTAGGTTTGAACTAAATAGTCAACCTGTCAGGGGGTCGTCTTTCTCTTGCAGGGTAATGACGACGTACAGGTGAGTCTACAGTCACATTGTCTCTGAGTTGTGATGGTGTATGCCCAGACTGGGGTGCAACAGTACACTGAGTAGGCACTCTGGCTGGTTCAGGTGAGTCTGGAGCACTTTCCACATTCGTAATTTGCTGCAATGGACGTTCAGATGATGGCTCGTAGTCATGGTAGGTCTCTAGTAGCTGATCTTGGTTTGTCACTTGACAGGAGTCATCACTGAGGTTGGTTCCTGGCAGCAGTTGATCCATGTGTCTCCTCCAGATGATGTGATCCGGTGTGTGAACTGTGTCGGACACAGGCCCTGTTTGTGCAACCACTCTGGCTGGTATCCATTTCGAACCTTTGCAGTAGTTCCGAGCAAGAACTCTCTCTCTCCAGCTATGAAGCTTCTGTCTTTTATTTTGCTCCGTCTCTCCACCTGTGCTCTCTGTTGTGTCTGTACAACCTGTTTAGTCTTTGGAGGTCTCAGGAGGTCGAGTCGGGTGAAAGCTGTCTTTTCATCATGGCTGACGCGGGTGCCACTTTGGTTGTAGCGTGGGGAGTGTTTCTGTAGGTTAACAGGAAGGTGTTTAGGCACCTATTGAGGGAGCCGTTCCCTTATGGTGACTCTAAAGCTTGCTTCATTGTTTGGACAAACCTTTCAGTGAGGCCGTTCGTTGCAGGGTGATATGGCGCTGACTTGATGTGCTGAAATCCATTTGTTTCCATGAATGACCAGAACTTTTCAGACACCAGTTGGGGGCCATTATCACTAACGAGTTGCGTTGGCAAGCCGAAGCGACTGAAAATTGACCGTAGCTCTTTGATGGTTCTCTCTGCTGAGGTGCTCTTCATCACTGTGACCTCAGGCCATTTGCTGTGTGCGTCAACTACGACTAAGAAAATACAATCCACCAGTGGGCCTGCATAGTCTATGTGGACTCGCTGCCAAGACTCCTCTGGGAAGTCCCATGGGTGTAGTGGCACTAGCTGAGGCATGTTCCTCATCTTTTGACATGCAGAACATGACTTGACCTTGTCTTCGATTGCTGCGTAGACCTTGCCACCAAAAGTAGCTGCGTGCAATCTCCTTCATTCGTACCATGCCACAGTGCCCTGAATGGAGTTCTTCAAGCACCTGCCTTCTCAGTGGTGGCGGTATGATGACTCAAAACCCCATAGCAAGCCTCCAAACTGAACTGTGAGCTCGTTTCTCCTCACTAGGTAAGGTTGTAGTCTGTCCGACATCTCTTCTTCTTTTCCAAGAGTGACCACGACCTCAGACATCACTGGATCAGTGTGGGTGAACTTTTTCACTTGGACAGATGTAACTGGGGCGTTAGTCACTTCCTTGAAGTAGAAGATTTCAGCCTGGGAGTGCTCAGTGTGTGCGACAGGTAAGGGAAGCCTTGAGAGGCCGTCTGCATTGCAGTGCTACTCAGACCTTCTCTACTTGATATCGTACTGGTGAGCAGATAACAATAATGTCCATCGCTGCATGCGGCTGCCTGCAAGCGACGGAATGCCGGTGTGGGGACCAAAGATGGAGGTGAGGGGTCTATGGTCCGTCAGCAGTATGAATCGGCCAAACAGAAACTGATGACATTTTTTAACCCCAAACACAATGGCGAATGCTTCACGCTCTATCTTTGCATAACTGCTGGATAATAAGCTCTCGGCTTTACGCAAAAGCAATTGGCCTTACTTCACCTGATGGCATGATGTGTGAGACAACCTCACCAATGCCATAAGGCAATGCATCACATGCCAACTGTAATGGCAAGTTGGGGTTGAAGTGGGTTAGGGCCTCTGACTGAGCTAAGGCTGTTTTCGCTTTCTTGAAGGCCTCCTCACATCTGTCTGTCCACTTCCACTGTTTGGTTTTGCACAAAAGTTCATGCAGTGGCTTTAACATGTTAGGTAGGTTTGGCACAAACATTGCATAGTATGTCAGTAGTCCTAAGAATGATCTCAGCTGGCTCACGTTCTGTGGGGATGGAGCTTCTGCAACGGCCTTCACCTTCGATGGTGCCTTTTGGAGCACCGAACTGTCGATGACGTGGCCCAGGTACTCAACAGAGGGTCGGAAAAACTCAGATTGGTCCTTCCGGACCCTCAGACCGTACTCCTCCAATCTCTGTAGTGTAGTGTTCAGGTGCTCCTGCTCGTCTTTGCCGGTAATGAGTAGATCATCGAGGTAACATTGGACCTCAGTGAGCCCGCTCAGTATCTGGTCCATAGCTCTCTGAAACAAGGCCGGAGCTGAGGTGATTCCAAAAGGAAGCCTCCTGTCACGCCCTGGCCTTAGTTATCTTTGTTTTCTTTATTATTTTGGTTAGGTCAGGGCATGACATGGGGAATTTATGTGTTTTGTCTGGTCTATGGGTTTTGTATGTTTATGGGGTGTTTTCTAGTCTAGGTGTTTATGTAAGTCATGGTTGCCTAGATTGGTTCTCAATTAGAGGCAGGTGTTTATCGTTGTCTCTGATTGTGAACCATATTTAGGCAGCCATGTTCTTTGGGTATTTTTTTGGGTGATTGTTTCCTGTGTCTATGCGTCACGGGACTGTTTCGTTGCCAGTTCACTTTGTTAGTTTGTATTTGTGTTCATGTTCAGTTTCCCCTATTAAAACATGGACACCTACCACGCTGCATATTGGTCCGATCCTTGTTTCACCTCTTCAGAGGAAGAGGAGGAGATCTGCCGTGACACCTCCGGTACCTGTATAGTCCTTTGGGAGTCACTATAGTCAACAGTTTTTGTGACTCTTGGTCCACATGCATCTGTAGATAGGCCTGACATAAGTCTATCTTACTGAATTTTTGTCCTCCAGCTAAACCCAAAAAGAAGTCGTCAGCAGTCAAGACTGGGCTAATTGTGTCTTTGAAATCACCACAGAGTCTGAGTGGTCCATCTTTTTTTATGACTGGAACAATGGGTGTAGCCCATTCACTAACATTCACTGGGTCCAATACTCCACTCTCCACTAGTCTGTTTAGCTCAATATCAACCTTTGGTTTTATTGCGTATGGGACAGGTCTAGCTTTGAAGCATTTTGGCTTGCTGCCTGTCTGGTTTCATGGTCAGTTTAACGGTTATGTCCTTCATACTGCCAAGTCCTCCTTTGAACACATCTGCGTGTTTCCTCAATATCCCTTGTAAGTTTGTGTCCTCTTTTGTAACCATGTGAATTTCCTGCCAGTTTAGTTTGATCTTTTCCAGCCATGTGCATCCTAGCAATACTGGATGGTTTCCTTTCACAATGAGTGGCAGCTTTACCTTCTCTTTGTTGAGCTCCATTGTAACAATCACGCTTCCTATCACTGGAACAATCTCACCGGTGTATGTTTTCAGCGTCATCTTTGTGGGCTGTAGTGTGAGGTGACAGCAAAGATATGGCTGCTCCAGTGTCCACTTGCATCCGTACTGCGTTTCCATCCAGTAGTGGTGTCACCCAGTATCCGTATCCATAGTCTGAAATGGACAAAACATGCAATGATTCTTCCCCTTCAGACAGGGTATCACTTTGTTCATCCTCTGTGTGAAACTAATTTAACTCAGACTTTCTGCCGAAGATAATTAGCACAAACGTGAGAACGTTTCTTCCTCGTCACCAGTTTTGTTGTATTTCACACTGTATTACTTATACAACTAATATAAGGACAGGACATGAGGCGGGAGTAGAAATTACCGTGGGCATTGTTTAATGCGTTTCACAGGAAGAACATTCCAAGCATTTTAACGTAGGCAGGCAAGGGGGGTTACAGGTGCTTTAAAGGGACAAAACTAGAATTTCAATACACAACAAATACAATACAACAACATTTAAAAAAAACATCTACACTCCTCTTTAACACACTCCCATCAAAATGTTTAATTCCTTCAGTGGCACTTAACATATCTAGATGAAGCATGGATTGTAGACTATTCCATGCCTCTGGTGCATAAGAGAAGGCATTATTGCCTAATATTAATAGCCTAATACTGTAAATGTCGTCGACGCTCGTCGGATGTGGCAGGGCTTGTAAACCATTACAGACTACAAAGGGAAGCACAGCTGAGACCTGCCCAGTGACACGAGCCAAGCAGACAAGCTAAACTACTTCTATGTTCGCTCCGAGGCAAATAACACTGAAACATGCATGAGAGCACCAGCTGTACTGGAAGACTGTGTGTTCACGCTCTCCGCAGCCAATGTGAGTAAGACCTTTAGACAGGTCAACATTCACAAGGCCGCAGGACCAGGCGGATTACCAGGACATGTAGTGCGAGCATGCGCTGACCAACTCGCAAGTGTCTTCACTGACATTTTCAACCTCTCCCTGTCCGAGTCTGTAATACCAACATGTTTTAAGCAGACCACCATAGTGCCTGTGCCCAAGAACACTAAGATAACCTGCCTAAATGACTACCGACCCATAGCACTCACATCTGTAGCCATGAAGTGCTTGAAAGGCTGGTCATGGCTCACATCAACACCATCATCCCAGTAACCGTAGACCCACTCCTATTTGCATACCGTCCCAACAGATCCATAGATGATGCAGTCTCTATTGCACTCCATACTGCCATTTCCCACCTGGACAAAAGGAAAAACCTATGTGAGAATGCTATTAATTGACTACAGCTCAGCATTCAATACCATAGTGCCCTCTAAGCTCATCAATAAGCTAAGGACCCTGGGACTAAACATCTCCCTCTGCAACTGGATCTGGGACTTCCTGACGGGCCACCCCCAGGTGGTAAGGGTAGGTAACAAGACATCCGCCACGCTGATCCTCAACAAGGGCCCCTCAGGGGTGCGTGCTCAGCCCCCTCCTGTACTCCCTGTTCACTCATGACTGCACGGCCAGGCACGACTACAACACCATCATTCAATTTGCCGTTGACATAACAGTGGTAGGCCTGATCACAACAACAACGAGACAGCCTATAGGGAGAAGGTCAGAGACCTGGCCGTGGGGTGCCAGGACAACAACCTCTCCCTCAATGTGATCAAGACAAAGGAGATGATTGTGGACTACAGGAAAAAGAGGACCAAGCACGCCTCCAATCTCATCAATGGGGCTGCAGTGGAGCAGGTTGAGAGCGTCTGATTCCTTGGCGTCCACATCACCAACAAACTAACATGGTCCAAGCACACCAAGACAGTAGTGAAGCGGGCACGACAAAACCTATCCCCCCCTCAGGAGACTGAAAAGATTTGGCAATGGTCCTCAGATCCTCAAAAAGTTCTACAGCTTCACCATCGAGAGCATCCTGACTGGTTGCATCACTGCCTGGTATGGCAACTGCTCGGCCTCCGACCGCAAGAAACTACAGAGCGTAGTGTGTATGGCCCAGTACATCACTGGGGCCAAGCTTCCTGCCATCCAGGACCTCTATACCAGGCAGTGTCAGAGGAAGGCCCTAAAAATTGTCTCCAGCCACTCTAGTCTAGACTGTTCTCTCTGCTACCGCACGGCAAGCGGTACCGGAGCGCCAAGTATAGATCTAAGATGCTTCTAAACAGCTTCTACCCCCAAGCCATAAGACTCTTGAACATCCAGTAAAATGGCTACCCAGACAATTTGCATTGCCCCTCACTCCAACGCCTGTTGTAACTTGCTAATCATTAGAATCTGGTGTGCTACCTTAGGGTTGGAGTGAAAACCTACAGGATGGTAGCTCTTCAGGAACATGACTGGAGAGACATGATTTAGAACCACCATAAAATAAATATGGATATTTTATGTCAATCTTTAAAATTTGTCTGCACTATTCACAGAATATATTTATGTAAGCTGTACAGGGTTCTGTAGCGTCAAACAGATGCTAGACATTCTGATATCCAAGGAATGTTTATCAAATTCTAAAATACAGGGAAGTGCACATATTTAATGCTAACTCAAGAGAACTGGGTATTCAACATGAATGTTATATGGTAAAAGTAAGATGCAAAAATAACAATTTTCCTTCTCTTCTGACGAGGAGTATGAAGGATCAGACCAATGCGCAGCGTGGTAAGTGTTCATGTTATTTTTATTTCAACTGAACACAAAACAAAATAACAAGAGAATGAACGAAAACGAAACAGGTGCAGAAACAGAAAACAACTACCCACAAAACCCATTTGGGCAAGAGCTACCTAAGTATGATTCTCAATCAGAGACAACGACAGACAGCTGTCCCTGATTGAGAACCATACCCGGCCAAAAACAAAGAAATACAAAAACATAGAAAAAAGAACATAGAACGCCCACCCTAGTCACACCCTGGCCTAACCAAATTAGAGAATAAAAAGCCTCTCTATGGCCAGGGCCTGACAATACTGAACAAAAATATAAATGCAACATGCAACAATTTCAAAGATTTTACTGAGTTGCAGTTCATATGAGGACGTCAGTCAATTAGGCCCTAATCTATGGATTTCACATGACTGAGTATACAGATAAGCATCTGTTGGTCACAGATATCTTTAAAAAATGGGCCTCGGGATCTCGTCATAGTATTTCTGTGCATTCAAATTGCCACCAATAAAATACAATTGTGTTCATTGTCCGTAGCGTATGCCTGCCCCCAGCAAAAGGTGCACCTGTGTAATGATCATGCTGTTTAATCTGCTTCTTGATATGACACACCTGTCAGGTGGATGGATTATCATCGCAAAGGAGAAATGTTCAATAACAGTAATGTAAACCAACTTATGCACAAAATTTGAGAGAAATTAGCTTTTGAACATAAGGAAAATGTCTGAGTTCTTTAATTTCAGCTCATGAAACATGGGACCAACACTTTATATGTTGAGTTTATATTTTTGTTTAGTGTAAAATGAAAAGTGTACTTCAGTGTGTCTGATTGTGTCTCAGGTGTAGAGACACACAAGTGCAGAGAACTGTAGCTACTGATTGTTACACCAGATCGTTTAATTTACCCAAAGATCTTTGCTGACATCTTGTCTATTTCAAGTCTTCTCTCATTGATCGAGACAGCTGGGTGTCCATCCCATATTGTTGCATGTCATGACGACAGAGACCTGTCTCAATCAATGAGTGAGAAGACTGGAAATAGACACGATGGCGGTGCACATATTGTTGGATTACTTTATGTCAAAGAAAAGGTATGCCATACTTGTTATTTACATCTGTTGGGAATCCTATCTTGCGTCATGCCTATAATTCTGTGAGATTGAAATTCGTCCATGGTCATAATCAATGTCAACCCTCGTCAATGATGTTGAATAGCTAGCTAGTCAAATTAGTTACAGCTGCTGATGTTACACATGTTTGCGAACAAGTTAGCAGGTGCCAGGCTAACTAACTACCCAACTCCAGTCATGACATGTTTGTCATCTACCCTCTTGGTGCTGGCATCAGCTGGACCTGAGTTTCTAATGTGAGCTAAATCTCTTTGTTTTGAATCCTCTTCGCTATATTCCGGTTGAAACGTATCGTTGAATGTCACCATGTTGCTAATAGATGCTCCATTATCATAATTTTCACAATTTCACACTATTATACCAACCTCATAGTGGAAATATATATAAACCATAGGAAATCACATTTTTGACTGCACTGGGCCTTGAAAGATGTGCAGGTTTTTGATAACTGGAATAACTCTTGTTCACTTCCCTTCACAGATCTGAAAAGACTGGATAGGTGAGAGCAATACGCCGGGAACTAGGGCATTTTCTCAATTTAGACAAAAGTCTGTGCTCCGCCCCCTCCAAATCTTGGTTTCATCCTCCTCCACAGTTAAGTGGTCTTTCGGGGAAGAGTTTTGAAATTTGCCACACCCCCACAAAGATCATGGGTATACTGACAAGATACTTGTCTCTCCACCCTAACAATGGGAGCCGTTGTCCACAAAGCAGCACGGTGGGCTGTCAATCTCCGACCTATTTCTCTCTTTGGATTGGTGGATAGGCTACCTCTAATTAGTGTAATACATTTATATATTTGATGTGGGTTGTTGACGTCAACCACCTGCGATCAATGGAGAGAGATGCTTACTACTTGCCTTGTGTCATAAATATGCATAGTCATCTCAAGACAACTCTGATATAAAGTGATTTTTCACAAAGCTGTCATGTGCAGGGGCACAACCTTCACTGGGGACAAGGGGGACATGACCCCACCACATTCTGAAATTGTATTTTGTTCCCCCACCCAGTTTTGTCATTGCACTGTGTTAAAGAAAATGCAGCCACCTCAGAGCGGTGAGGCTGTTTGGCGGTATCAGCCGGCTGGATCTTGGCGGTATCAGCCGGCAGGTAATATCTCTGTGTTGTGCTTTTCTCTGTTTTGTAAAAGCAAGCAGTGCAAAAACGGGCTACTTTTTATTTGACTGATGTATCTGGCAAGATACAGTGCCTTGCGAATGTATTCGGCCCCCTTGAACTTTGCGACCTTTTGCCACATTTCAGGCTTCAAACATAAAGATATAAAACTGTATTTTTTGTGAAGAATCAACAACAAGTGGGACACAATCATGAAGTGGAACGACATTTATTGGATATTTCAAACCTTTTTAACAAATCAAAAACTGAAAAATTGGGCGTGCAAAATTATTCAGCCCCTTTACTTTCAGTGCAGCAAACTCTCTCCAGAAGTTCAGTGAGGATCTCTGAATGATCCAATGTTGACCTAAATGACTAATGATGATAAATACAATCCACCTGTGTTTAATCAAGTCTCCGTATAAATGCACCTGCACTGTGATAGTTTCAGAGGTCCGTTAAAAGCGCAGAGAGCATCATGAAGAACAAGGAACACACCAGGCAGGTCCGAGATACTGTTGTGAAGAAGTTTAAAGCCGGATTTGGATACAAAAAGATTTCCCTAGCTTTAAACATCCCAAGGAGCACTGTGCAAGCGATAATATTGAAATGGAAGGAGTATCAGACCACTGCAAATCTACCAAGACCTGGCCGTCCCTCTAAACTTTCAGCTCATACAAGGAGAAGACTGATCAGAGATGCAGCCAAGAGGCCCATGATCACTCTGGATGAACTGCAGAGATCTACAGCTGAGGTGGGAGACTCTGTCCATAGGACAACAATCAGTCGTATATTGCACAAATCTGGCCTTTATGGAAGAGTGGCAAGAAGAAAGACATTTCTTAAAGATATCCATAAAAAGTGTTGTTTAAAGTTTGCCACAAGCCACCTGGGAGACACACTAAACATGTGGAAGAAGGTGCTCTGGTCAGATTAAACCTAAATTGAACTTTTTGGCAACAATGCAAAACGTTATGTTTGGTGTAAAGCAACACAGCTCATCACCCTGAACACACCATCCCCATTGTCAAACATGGTGGTGGCAGCATCATGGTTTGGGCCTGCTTTTCTTCAGCAGGGACAGGGAAGATGGTTAAAATTGATGGGAAGATGGATGGAGCCAAATACAGGACCATTCTGGAAGAAAACCTGATGGAGTCTGCAAAAGACCTGAGACTGGGACAGAGATTTGTCTTCCAACAAGACAATGATCCAAAACATAAAGCAAAATCTACAATGGAATGGTTCAAAAATAAACATATCCAGGTGTTAGAATGGCCAAGTCAAAGTCCAGACCTGAATCCAATCGAGAATCTGTGGAAAGAACTGAACTGCTGTTCACAAATGCTCTCCATCCAACCTCACTGAGCTCGAGCTGTTTTGCAAGGAGGAATGGGAAAAAATGTCAGTCTCTCGATGTGCAAAACTGATAGAGACATACCCCAAGCGACTTACAGCTGTAATCGCAGCAAAAGGTGGCGCTACAAAGCATTAATTTAAGGGGGCTGAATAATTTTGCACGCCCAATTCTTCAGTTTTTGATTTGTTAAAAAAGTTTGAAATATCCAATAAATGTCGTTCCACTTCATGATTGTGTCCCACTTGTTGTTGATTCTTCACAAAAAATACAGTTTTATATCTTTATGCTTGAAGCCTGAAATGTGGCAAAAGGTTGCAAAGTTCAAGGGGGCCGAATACTTTCGCAAGGCACTGTATGTTGGAATGCCCAGTTATGTTCATATAATCTCAGACATAAATTACTGCAGTTTAAGACCATCCATAGAAGATAATATGAATATCATGGACTCAGAAATGTAATTCCTCTGCAGGAGGTGTACAACACAAAACGGGACATATTTGCATATGTTATGCTCTTGTGAAGGCTGGCTGAATTCTGGTAGAGTATGTTACACATGTTATATGTTATTTTATTGCAGCATGTCTACAGATTCTCCCTTCTTCCTATTTGTGTTTGCTTGTAAATGTTGATGCTGGAGACTTAGCAGAAGAAACTGTGTAACCTATCATTTATAGGTTGGTGGCACCTTAATTGGGGAGGACGGGCTCGTGGTAATGGCCTGAGGGAAATAGGTGGAACAGTATCAAATACATGGTTTCCGTGTGCTTGATGCCATTCCATTTACTCTATTCCAGCCATTATTGTGAGCCGTTCGCCCCTCAGTAGCCTCCACTGGTTTGGATGCCTTATATGGAATACTGTACAACAAAAGGAGTCTGTTTTGAAAACATGCCTACATCAGGGGTGATCCCTAGCTGCTGGGCTACTCGGACCTGGCCCTGGGGGTCTGCCATACTGTTTGTTGTCACTCTGGCCTTGGTCTAATACACCTGAATCCAGAAATGAATATTTCACTAAGATCCTAAAGCTGAGTGGGGTGTGCTGAGTTGGGGCGCTGCAGGGTGGTGGATCCCTAGGGACAGGACAGGGCAATCCAGCTATATAGTGTGCACAAGTTTTTAAAAAAGCTCTACAGTACTATTAGGCCTATATGAATTACAGTACCCTCCATAATTATTGGGATTTTTAAAATTATTTTGGCTCGATAGTCCAAGTTTGGATTTTAAATCGAACAATGAGTTTTAATTTGAGGGAGTATTTTTATCCATATTGGGTGAACCGTTTAGAAATTAGAGCACTTGTTGTAAATAGTCCCTGTACATTTTCGGGGATCAAAAGTATTCGGCCAAATTCACTTATGTGCATTAAAAATAGTAAAAAGTATTTGGTCCCACATTCATAGCACACAATGACTACATCAAGCTTGAGACTCCACACATTTGTTGGATGCATTTGCTGTTTGTTTTTGGTTGTTTCAGATTATTTTGTGTCCAGTAGAAATTAATGGTAAATAATGTATTGTCATTTTGGAGTCACATTTATTGTAAATAAGAATATCATATTTTTCTAAACACTTCTACATTAATGTGGATCCAACCATGTTTATGGATAATCCTGAATGAATTGTGAATGATAATCGGTGAGAAAGTTAGACGCACAAATATCATACCCACAAGACATGCTAACCTATCACCATTACAATAACAGGGGAGGATAGCATTTTTGTGCGTCTAGAACTTTCTCACTCATCATGATTTATTCAGGATTGTCCAAACAGTGCCTTCGGAAAGTATTCAGACCCCTGGACTTTTTCCACATTTTTACGTTACAGCCTTATTCTAAAATATATTCAACATGATTTTTCTTCATCAATCTACACACAACACCCCATAAAGACAAAGCAAAAACAGGTTAACACATTAACATAAGTATTCAGACCCTTTACTCAGTAATTTGTTGAAACACCTTTGCCAGCGATTAGAGCATTGCGTCTTCTTGGGTATGACACTACAAGCTTAGAACACCTGAATTTGTGGAGTTTCTCCCATTCTTCTCTGCAGATCCTCTCAAGCTCTGTCAATTTGGATGGGGAGCGTTGCTGTACATATTTTCAAGTCTCTTCAAAGATGTTAGATTGGGATCAGTCTGAGGTCCTGAACGCTCGGGAGCCTGTTTTCATCAAGGATCTCTCTGTAATTTGCTATATTCATCTTTGCCTCGATCCTGACAAAGCTCCCAGTACCTGCCACTGAAAAACATCTCCACCTCATGATACTGCCACCACCATGCTTCACCATAGGGATGGTGCCAGGTTTCCTCCAGATGTGTCGCTTGGCATTCAGGCCAAATCTGGTTTTCATCAGACCAGAGAATCTTGTTTCTCATGGTCTAAGAGTCTTTAGGTGCTTTTTGGCAAACTCCAAAGGGCCTATCATTTTACTGAGCAGTAACTTCCGTCTGGCCACTCCACCATAAAGACCTGATTGGTGGAGTGCAGCAGAGATGGTTGTCCTTGTGGAAGGTTCTTCCATCTCCACAGAGGAACTCCAGAGCTCTGTCAGACGAGGCCCTTCTCCCCCGATTGCTCAGTTTTAGGAAGAGACTTGGTGGTTCCAAACTTCTTCCATTTAAGAATGATGGAGGCACTGTGTTCTTGGGGACCTTCAATGCCCCAGATCTGTGCCTCGACACAATCCTGTCTCGGAGCTCCACAGACAATTATTTCGACCTCATGGCTTGGTTTTAGCTCTGACATGCACTGTCAACTGTGGGACCTTATATATAAACAGGTGTGTGCCTTTCCAAATCATGTCCAATTGATTGAATTTCCACAGGTGGACTCCAATAAAGTTCTAGAAGCATCTCAAGGATGAGCAATGGAAACAGGATGCACCTGAGCTCAATTTCGAGTCTCATAGCAAAGGATCTAGAAATGTCCTTGTTGTTGAAAGAAAAGCACTTTCCTTGTCCATTAAAATGACATCAAATTGATCAGAAATACAGATATTGTAGATATTGTTCATGTTGTAAATTACTATTGTAGCTGGAAATGGCAGATTTTTTTATGGAATATCTACATAGGCGTACAGAGGCCCATTATCAGCAACCATCACTCCAAAGGCACGTTGTGCTAGCTAATCCAAGTTTATAATTTTAAGGCTAAGTGATTAACAGTGAAGAGTGGCAGATTTTGCTGGCCTTCTAGGCAGAGTTCCTCTGTCCAGTGTCTGTGCTCTTTTGCCCATCTTAATCTTTTATTTTTTATTGTGCCAGTCTGAGATATGGCTTTTTCTTTGCAACTCTGCCTAGACAACCAGTATCCCGGAATCACCTCTTCACTGTTCAATTAGCCTTTTAAAATTATAGACTTGGATTAGTTTAGTTGATTAGTTGAGACTAGTGTTTTGCGGGTACCATTTAATGAAGCTGACATTTGAGGACTTATGAGGCATCTGTTTCTCAAACTCGACACTAATGTACTTGTCCTCTTGCTCAGTTTTGCACCGGGGCCTCCCACTCGCCTCCCACTCCTTTTTCTATGCAGTTTGTGCTGTTCTGTGAAGGGAGTAGTACACAGCTTTGTACAAGATCTTCAGTTTCTTGGCAACTTCTCGCATGGAATAGCGTTCATTTCTCAGAAGAAAGGTATTTGTTTCTGGCCATTTTGAGCCTGTATTCGAACCCACAAATGCTAATGCTCCAGATACTCAACTAGTCGCAAGGCCAGATTTATTGCTTCTTTTATGAGAACAACAGTTTTCAGCGGTGCTAACATAATTGCAAAAGGGTTTTCTAATGATCAAATTGATCTAATGATCAATTAGCCTTTTAAAATTATAAACTTGGATTAGCTAACACAACGTGCCATTGGAACACAGGAGTGATGGTATCCATTAAAACACTGCCATTTCCAGCTACAACAGTAATTTACAACATTAACAATGTCTACACTATATTTCTGATCAATTTGATGTTATTTTAAATGGACAAAAAAAGGCTTTTCTTTCAAAAACAAGTTCATTTCCAAGTGGCCCCAAACTTTTGAACAGTTGTGTATGTAAATAAGGTATTTCTGTTTTTTATTAGTCATAAATTAGCAAAAAAATCAAACAATCTTTTTTCGCGTTGTCATTATGGGGTGTAGATTACTGAGGATGTTTAAAAAAAAATTTTTTTAGAATAAGGCTGTAAGTTGTCTGAATACTTTCCGAAGGAACTGTAGTCATGGTAGCATCCACATTTATGTATGTGTTTAGAAAAACATATTCTATTCTTGTTTACAACAAAAATGACCCCAAAAGGGTAATATTAGATTGTGTGGAAATTGGTATTAGATGCCCAAGGAAAGTCTGAGCGAGGACCCCCAAACTCCCCGCCAGGTTATGCCCACCCCCCACTTTTAAAACCAAAGTTGTGCCCCTGGCCACATGTCCTACACATATCAGTACACTCTTAACAACCTAAGCATTACAAAACTTATATTCGAGCAAATAAGCCATTACATTTCTTGTTGACCAAATTCAACACTTCTTGACCGCTATACAAAACCTCCTCGCTTGGTTAGCAAAGGAAAAGAAATGGCACCTGCTGGAAAATACAGACTTTTGGCAGAGTTGGGACTCTCGCTTCACCTCTTCCTCTCTGACCCACTTTTCAATCAACTATTGTTTCTCGAAGTAGAAAAACATGCTAACATTTAAAAATGATATGCTACTTATCTTAATATCAAAACAAAAATGCACAATTAGCTGCATTTGTTTTGATAACCATCAATTTGGGATTCCACCCTGTAAACATTATTTGGCTAACGACGTGCGGTTGGAGGAGTCTCATTTCATTCAAGCACATTTTCACATACTTTCCCTCTCCTCGACTTTTTGACCTTTGTCCAAAAAGAGGCCAGAAGACGGAGGAGAGAGGACGCATGAGTTAGGCAAAACCAATTGACAAAAGCCCTAGGGTGAGTGATGGAGGCTTACAGCTACCCAGATATCCTAGGTTTGTGAAGGGGAATGAAAAGGGCAGGGGATGCTATTTAAAAAAAGAAAAAATGAAATGCAACCCAGACTTCTCCCTAGACATTCCCAGAACAACTCAGCTCCACACAGAGCCAGACATTCCAGTTTTACAGGCAGGCTGGCTTCTGAAGTGCAGAGAGAATTCCTCTCTCTCTCTAATATTGAACACCCACATTCCTTCACACTGTAACAGCGGAATCAATGGTAGAAATATGCCATCATTCACAGTACTGGAGCCTACGGCATTCTCTTCCCAGGCATTGTCTTGTAGGAATGGCCTACCACTGTGGTTGCTGTGCCACCACCTACCCACTGTCACAATCCTCACCATTGTTTGAAGAAAAGAAAAATAAACGCTTTTACAATCTTTGGATCTTTCCAATGAAAGCATGGATCATTTTGTGTCTTGAAATCCACAAAACAGAAGCCATGATGACTCAAATAAAAATGAGGATGATGCTTCAATTTTCTTATCCTTTATTATCATACATAGGAAAATAGCTTTTCTGGTATTTGAAAAAATAGAACCTGTATTTTAGCAAACATACAGTACAGTTGAGTGTGTGTATACTTTGGATGATATAGTTATTGGGAGAGAGAACCCCATGGTTAAAGGTAAGGCAGGAAGGGGAACACACAACAGGACTGAATCAGAGGGACTAGACCAGCCATGGACACACAGCTGGGTCAGACGTCTGAGTGGGATTGTGTGGTTGTGATCTATTCGAACTAGTCATGCTCAAAGAACAAACTGTGTAATAGGCCATTTGATGGTGATGATTACCAGTGATGCTGTTGATGAAGTGCTCAATTCTGAGGTAACCCATCCAAAGGCAACACAACATGTGTTTCTAGCAAAAGTTCTGAACCAATGTGATGGGTGGCAAATGTGAGTACAGTTCCCTCAAGGGATGTTGGCCAAGACTGCTACCCTGAAAAGTCCATAGTTCTCTATATGATTTCCTAAGTGCAGTAGCCTGTTGAAAAAGCACCTTTTACCATTTTAAACTCAAACCCATAGATACAGCCTACATACCCATAAGAGCCCTCCAGTCCTTGGCATAGCATTTATCCATGCTAAACCCCCTCCTGCTGCACCTCCTGCTAACATACAGTAAGTGCACTTGAGAACAAAGGGCTCATCTTGATGGGATGTGATGGGTTAACTCATTAATGTTAGAGTGGGTCTCATAATTCATTCCTGTCTGGTTGACCTGATAACCCCTCAATAGCATTCTACAGATTCACCAAGATACGCTACATGAGAGAATCAAGCACAGACACCCTTGGATAGCTTAATATACTGACTGGGAGGGGGGTTGTCTCGGGATAGGAGCTCCTACATGTTCTGTAAATGTGATATTTGATGGATACAGATTGGACAAAGATCAGCTGCTCTTTTCAGGTTGAGTAGGCTACTACACTGTAAATGATTAGCTTTGCTTGCTGGCCTAACATACTAACCTCTACTACTGTAAATGATTAGCTTTGCTTGCTGGCCTAACATACTAACCTCTACTACTGTAAATGATTAGCTTTGCTTGCTGGCCTAACATACTAACCTCTACTACTGTAAATGACTAAGCAGTTCCTTACAAAATTGGTTACTTTGCATTGTAAAGTCGAGTCACTTTTGTAATTTCAACATTGATTTTAAAGACATAGAAATAAAGTAAAATAGCTTATAGGTTCTACATCATACCGTTTGTGAGCAGATAGCACAAAAAGGTGACAAAAGTCAAATAGGACTTTAGGTTTGGCAATATATATATATTTTTTTGACTCATTCCAGTCATTTAAGAGCATGGACCAGGAGGGCTATGATTTCTGCTGGTTTTCACTCAGTCTCTCTTACCCTTCAATCAGCATCTGATGCAAACCTGGGAAACCAGGTGGGTGTGAGTGGATTCTTAACGAACCAGTTATTACATAATGGAACAGTGAAGTACCATGGTGAAAACCAACAGACACCAGTCTGCAGCCCCGAGGTCTTTAGTGGAGTGGGAGGAGGCACGAGGTCAGGGAAGCGGTGGTAAAACTACTGGATTGGCCCTTGTAGGGTCAGGTAGGGATGTGACTGGGACAGAAGTTTAGCACCGTGGGGAGCAGGAGGGGATATTTAAGAGATTTAGACTCATCACCTGTTCTCTGAGCGAATCTCTAAACTCACATATCAACACAGTACTTTCATCTGGGCTAATAGCACAGATTACAGGCTAGAATGAGCTGGGTTATTTATGGTGCATTGCCCTCTAAAACTGTTTTGAAGAGAGAGTAACTCATGAAGCAGATTCATAGAACAATTAAATATGTAGAATAGAATGTGTGACAATATAGGGTTTTAAACACAATTACATTACATTTAAAACAGTGTTATACAGTGAGCAACTGCCTGTCACAAATTTGTCATCTGCTCAGGGTAACGAGGTGTGTGTATATGTATGGCGGGGGGGGGCTGAGCAGGATGCGATTTAGGCCTGAAATCCGCTTTAAAAGGAGAAGTTCACTTTATTTAACCAAATCTGTATGTACACTACCATTCAACGGTGTGGGGTCACTTAGACATTTCCTTGTTTTTGAAAGAAAAACATTTTTTGTCCATTAAAATAACAACAAATTGATCAGAAATACAGTGTAGACATTGTTAATGTTATAAATGACTATTGTAGCTGGAAACGGCAGATTTTTTATGGAATATCTACATAGGCCCCTTATCAACAACCATCACTCCGGTGTTCCAATGGCACATTGTGTTAGCTTATCCAAGTTTATTATTTTAAAAGGCTAATTGATCATTAGCGGGTACTATTTAATGAAGCTGACAGTTGAGGACTCCCACTCCTCTTTCTATTCTGGCTAGAGCCGTTTGCGCTGTTCTGTGAAGGGAGTAGTACACAGCATTGTACGAGATCTTCAGTTTCTTGGCAACTTCTCGCATGGAATAGCCTTCATTTCTCAGAACAAGAATAGACTGACGAGTTTCAGAAGAAAGTGCTTTATTTCTGGCCATTTTGAGCCTGTAATCGAATCCACAAAATGTTGATGCTCCAGATACTCAACTATTCTAAAGAAGGCCAGTTTTATTGCTTCTTTAATCGTGACAAGATTTTTCAGCTGTGCTAACATAATTGCAAAAGGGTTTTCTAATGATCAATTAGCCTTTTAAAATTATAAACTTGGATTCGCTAACATAACGTGCCATTGGAACACAGGAGTGATGGTTGCTGATAATGGGCCTCTGTACGCCTATGTAGATATTCCATTAAAATCAAATCTGCCGTTTCCAGCTACAATAGTCATTTACAACATTAACAATGTCTACACTCTATTTCTGATCAATTTGATGTTATTTTAAAATGGACAAAAAAAGTGCTTGTCTTCTAAAACAAGGAAATTTAAGTGACCCCAAACTTCTGAACTGTAGTGTAAATAGCATGTTATAGAAGTACCCAGACACTTTTTTACAATCAATTGTTTTTGAGAAACTTACACCACCAGCGATATAATTCCTCATGCTCGTTCTGCAGTTAAACATGATCAAAGGCTCCAAAAACACAGAAATACATCATTTTAGAAACAGCAACGCTCTCAGTATAGTGATGCAGGCCTTTAGATGTGTCATCGAGAACTTTATCCGCAACGTTATATTCCATTTTGTGCAACTCAAGTGATAATTCTGTGTAGCCCACAAGACTTCTCCACACGGAGAAGCAGCACATCTGCAGAGGGGAAACCGCTTCAGTCGCACAAAATTGAATATCGTTGCGGATAAAGTTTAGAATGACACAGTATCGAGTGTCTGGGCACTTTTACAACATGCCATTTACATTCAAAATACAGATTTGGTTCAAATAAAGTGAACTTCTTCTTTAAGCTGAACAATCACATCCCTGAAATGGCCGTTACCTGTTAGCTCACTGTGTAGCACCAGGACAAGCCCTCATCTGCTCCGGTTGCAGGAGGGAGGGGAGGCGGCAGAGGCCGGTTAGGGTCTGAATCAGATTCAGTGCCCTATTGCCCTATTATTACACAGCTGATTAAACTAACCAACTCATCATCAAGCTTTGATTATTTTAATCAGCTGTGTAGGAAAAAAAAAATCTAAATTGGCACACAGGGGGGGCCCCAGGACCAAGTTTGGGAAACCCTGCCCTACATTCTGGCCAAGGACTGCTTTTATATCACCAGAGTCCTGATGAGGACCCAGACTCTCTGGCAAGGCCTCCGCGGGGTAGGGCTGGGTGGATGAGTCTCATGAGTCTGTCAGCCCATGGTGAGGTTGAGATTGTACTGAGCTGGGTTGGGCTGGGCAAGCACAGCCAGCGTAAAGGTAGGGGACCAGGCTGCTCTGAATTCTGGATGCAAGTTCTTATAATTCTGCCGTCCTGGTCAAGTGCTGTAACAGGGTTAAGGGTGAGTGAAGGTGGGTGGGTGGCATCAGGATCCAGACTGGGCTGGCTGGGTCAGACGGTAGTTCTGATGTTTTTGCCAGGCCGGGGGCTGCGGTGCACCTTGGTGTGTTTGGAGAGGTGGTCGCTGCGGGCAAACTTCTTCTCACACAGAGAGCACTCGTAAGGCTTGACCCCGGAGTGGGAGCGCCGGTGACGAGACAGCTCATCAGAACGAGAGAACCTACAGAGACAGAGGAGCACAGGTCAACACCCAAAGCCCTGCGATAAAACAAGTTGGTGTTTTGATAATTTTCTGAATTCGAAATGTTTGAGTTAAACATTCAGTCGGTTACAGCTAAGTGTGTCAGGAGACCGGTTATTCCCACTGTTTGATAGACCCCAGACTAGCGCTCAGACTCAACTCTGAGGAAAATAGGAACACTAAATGGTGGGTCAAACAGTATTTACATTACACACCGAGTGTACAAAACATTAGGAACACCTTCCTAATATTGAGTTGCACCCCTTATGTCCTGAGAACAGCCTTAGTTCATTGGGGCATGGACTCCACAAGGTGTCGAAAGCATTCCACAGGGAGTCAACATGCTGGCCGATGTGGACTCCAATGCTTCCCACAGTTGTGTCAAGTTGGCTGGACGTACTTTGGGTGGCAGACCACTCTTAATACACACGGGAAACTGTTGAGTGTGAAAAATCCAGCAGTGTTGGAGTTCTTGACACACTCAAACTGGTGCGCCTGGCACCTACTAAAATACCATGTTCAAAGGCACATAAATCTTTTGTACTGTACGCCCATTCACTCCAAATGGCACACATACACAATCCATGTCTCAAGGCTTGAAAGTCTTTCTTTAACCCCTCTCCTCCCCTTTATCTACACTGATTGAGGTGGATTTAACAAATGACATAAATAAGGGATCATAGCTTTCACCTAGATTAACCTGGTCAGTTTATGTCATGGTAAGACCAGGTGTTTCTAATGTTTTGTAAACTCCGTGTACAAACATTATAAGCATATCCTTTCACATCCTCCAACTACCTCAATAACCCTAACGTTTCCCTTAGGAAGCTCACTGCAGTTGCTTATAGGGATATTAGAAACTGTGAGCGTGTTGTAATATCTCATATTAGCAGAGCCTCTATTGTCTTATAAAAGCTCTACTCCCTACCTCCACAGACAGATATTATTTTTCTTTATGCTCAGCTTTGCAAAATAATTACAGTGGAATACTGTGTCAACATCCTAACAAGGGGCATAGAGCATGTTTTCTACTGTCATCATTACACCCACTTCATTTTGAACTAGTCATTACAGGCTTTCTTCTCTCTGTTTAATTATCCTATCACATGTTAATAACTAGCCTATATGATAATGAACTAAACAAACCTAAGCTTCCTGTGTTTTCTGCATGTTGACTAGCATTGTTATGATATAACCCACCTCCAGCCACAGTCAGGCCAGCTGCAGGTGTAGGGCTTTTCTCCGGTGTGTCTGCGGAAGTGGGCCTTCAGATGGCTGCTCTTGGTGTACATCTTCTCACAGCCTGGATGAGAACACTTGTGCACCCTCAGCGTCTCTGTAGGAGGGGGTCTGTTCACCTTATGTGGGGCCACAGCTTTCACCACGGCCCCTCCACTGTGACCCCCAACCACCGTTGCCCCAGCAAGCCCCCCGGCAATCCTCACGGTAATCGGTAGAGGGGCAATCTTCACGTACTTCTGGTCTGGAACTCCGGCGTCCATGCTGGCTACGTTGAGAAGGGTGGCTGGGGCAGAGGGCACCTGTGAGGCAAGCAGGGTAAAGTTCTGCCCTCCGTGGAGCCCCAAGACCAGGTGGGCCAGTCTCAGCCCACTGGACGGCCCAGGAGTAGAGCCTGTCTGGGGGAGAGGCTGGGCCAGCGGCAGCGACTGGACCTGGAGTACCAAGGGTGCTCCCAAGAGCACTGAGGGGTTGGAGGAGGATGGGGAGGGGCACGGGGCTGCTGGGCTGTGGGTGTGAGGGATGTTGGGGGTTTGTGGGTTGGGGGGTGACAGGGCAGCGCTGGTCCCTGGGTCACTTTGTCGTCCTGGGGAGGAGAGAGTATGTTCAATGGAGCTGGAAGGGGAGGGAGCAGGCTCCTCCATGGGTTCACTAGAGAAGAGAACCCCCTCTCTCACTAGCTCCATCTTCTCCCTGAGGAACTCCTCGATGTCCTCAAGGGTGGGAGAGAAGGGCGAGGGCAGGCGGGGGCTGAAGTCAGGCAGCCTGGGGTTCTGCAGCATGCCTTCTTCTCGCTTCTCCCTATCCCGCTCTATGGGGGTAAAATCATCCTCCTCCTCTTCCTCCTCTCCAGGGCTGAAGCTGAGCCGAGCACCAATGTCCCCAGCATCTGGGCTGTAACCGGAGGCAAAGCTATCCCCCTCGCTCCTCCCCTCACTCCCCTCTCCCTCCTCAAGCTCCAGGGAGATCAGACGAACACTGTCCCTAAAGAGGTCATTATCAGAGACCAGCGCTCTGCTGCGTAACGACACCATTGATACAGTCCAGATACACAGGAAAGTTGAGCAGAGAACCACGCTTCTCACTACACCTGCACAGAAAATGTGAGGGATAGCGTAGTTAAAAATGTGAACGGTTAAACATGAATAAGAATGCAATATTTAATACTGATATGCTGTTTAGGAAAATTGCACCTAGCTGTATTTGAAGGAACAGCGGAAATGTGGAATGGTCCAATGGAAATGCGAGTGCAAGGTGAGAGGATGTGTCAACCAAGGTGGTTTGTGAAACCAGCATAAACGTGTATCTTTTGGATTTGAAAGATTCTTTCTCGCTTATACTAACGTTAAGTTCCAAAGGTTTCCAAAACCATACTGCAAGTGAAGCGTATTTGCGTTCAGCCAGAGTGTTGGGATTGTAGTGTTCACATAGAGCCAGCTGTGGTCCATACCATCAACTGAGAACCCAAAAGTGGGGCCGGCTGTAAAATGTGTATACCCCCATTGGGTTCTCCAGAGCTAGGTAATAATAGGCTGAAAGCTAACAATCAACAAATGATTAGGCCAAACATCTAATTCGAATGGTATCAAGGCCTAAACACATGTGCTAAAACAGAGCAAATAGATCTACCACCAAATTAAAAATAATAAACCTAATGTGTCATTTGATTTCATTAATTCGACCATCATAACAATAAAGCAACACGCGGGATAATTAAATGGATACATTGTGCACAATGACGCCTCCAGCGTAAACACTTCCCACATGACGCCCATATGGGTCTCGGGCGCTAAACAACATGGTGCAGGACTGTAATAAGTGCGTAATTACACCAAAGTGAATAATGTTATACAATCGATAAACGTTATTCGGCGTCAGCAAACAGTATTATTTAAAACTTCAACTGCTTTTAAACTCAGCGCATGGGCAGGCGAGGCGCATGGCAAGCCACCTGACTGCAACAGCCAGACAGGAATTCACGAGTCTCAAGTTCGGAGGGTTCTATA
Organism: Oncorhynchus gorbuscha; assembly: GCF_021184085.1. Classification (NCBI taxonomy): domain Eukaryota; kingdom Metazoa; phylum Chordata; class Actinopteri; order Salmoniformes; family Salmonidae; genus Oncorhynchus; species Oncorhynchus gorbuscha. Next base: position 37,594,357 of record NC_060175.1, on the reverse strand, counting down.
AATACAAATCTAAGCATCCAGCGCAAACGAAAAGAACAACTAACATTAGTAATGGCGAACTTACCGTCTATTATCATGAAATATATTAAGAGCTTTCGAAATACACGGTCCTCGAAGTTTTTTGTCCGTCGTGTTATTGTTGCAGAGATCCCGTCATTGCCAAGGCTCCATGTTGGCATTCTTTATGAGCCCATCACATGACTGCATTTCTGTACGCTCAGAGGCAAGGATCCAATTCCGTCTGTTTGGTTGGCTAAGGTTACGGAGGCTCGCCCTAAAACAAGAGATTTAATTGGTTTCCGCTTGATGGACGCTATTTTTCCCCCATTATTTTGGAAACGTCATTAATCTAGGCCGACTGTCCCTATGGCACCGGGAAAATTAGAATTAACGCCACCACAGTTATGTATCCAGTGTTTTCAAAATTATATCGTACTTACAACGTGGCTCATTCAGAAACCATGTGTCATGAACTGACAAGATGGCAGAGTTTTGAACTGTAGCAGGTGGTACGATGGACTTTTTGTTAAATTATAGCCTATGCATTGCTTAATTAGGATGAAGAATTATAGCCTTTTTCATGGTTAACCAAATGTTGGAGTGTCTGTCAGCCCTGCGGAGAGCACATGTATACACATTAGACTCAGACTGGTCTCATAGACTAGACATAACATAGTTAATGTAAATCCAGGATACTCAAATTATTATGTGTCACGTTTGGTATGGTTACATAAGTTAGAAGGTTACTTAGGTATAAAGGAAAGGAGGGTGGTTGGTCGGTGTGAGTGGGTGGGTGTATGAAGCAAATATCTAGCAACCGTCGGGGTGGTTGGGGGTGTATAAAGCGAATGACTAGCATGCCAAAGATTGCATGTTCAAATATCATCACAGACAATTTGAGCATTTTAGCTAATTAGCAACTTTTCAGAATTCACGCAAAACTGAAAGCGCGAACCACTGCTTTTAATCATGGCAAGGCGACCGGAAACATGACCGAGTACAAACAGTGTAGCTATTCCCTCCGCAAGGCAATCAAACAAGCTAATCATCAGTATAGAGACAAAGTAGAGTTGCAATTCAACAGCTCAGACACAAGACATATGTGGCAGGGTCTATAGTCAATCATGGATTACAAAAAGAAAACCAGCCCGTCGTAGACACCAACGTTTTGCTCCCAGACAACCTAAGCAACTTCTTTGCTTGCTTCGAGGACAACACAGTGCCACTGACACGGCCCACTACCAAAACCTGCGGGCTCTCCGTCACCACAGCCAACGTGAGTGAAACAATTAAATGTGTTCACCCTCTCAAGGCTGCCGACCCAGACGGCATCCCTAGCCGAGTCCTCAGAGCATGCACAGACCAGCTGGCTGGTGTGTTTATGGACATATTCAATCAATCCCTATCCCAGTCTGCTGTTCCCACATACTTCAAGAGGGCCACATTTGTTCCTGTTCCCAAGAAAGCTAAGGTAACTGAGCTAAATGACTATTGCCCCGTAGCACTCACTTTCATCATCATGAAGTGCATTGAGAGACTAGTCAAGTGCCATATCACCTCCACCCTACCTGACACCCTATACCCACTCCAATTTTCTTACTGCCCCAATAGGTCCACAGACGACGCAATCACAATAGTACCCTCCAAACTCATCATTAAAGCTCGAGACCCTGGGTCTGAACCACGCCCTGTGCAACTGGGTCCTGGACTTTGATGGGCCGCCCCCAGGTGGTGAGGGTAGAAAACAACATCTCCACCCGTGAATCCTCAACACTGGGACATTTATCATCCAAAAGGCGAGGTCAGTACAGGTGCATCAAAGCTGGGACCAAGAGAGGGAAATACAGCTTCTTTCTGAAGGACATCAGACTGTTAAACATGTTAGCATTAGTCACCTAGCTAACGTTAGCCGCAACAAATTGGAATTCATAACATATCATAATTTTTTCCTATTCGTAACATATTTTACTTTTTCAAATCCCTAGCAAATTGTACAAATTACAATTCGAACATATACGAATTGTAATTCATAACATATCATATGAAATGGATGATGGACATCCACAAATTAATACATACCATATCAGACATAACAGATCATACTAACGGATTTACGTACAGAATAATATGAAATGCACATTGAAGACCACATTGCAAGACAAGAGCCTACTTCCGTTATCATGTTTGGGAGTGTTTTAGCAATACAACGGGGACCTCTGCTGGAGATTCAGGATATTGGCCACAATGATCCAGTCTGCTGTGTTTTTAATCCCTTCATTGTGTTGGTGTGGATTTGGGGGGTGTAATCTGATTCCAGCCGAGTCCTTATGAATAACTTCTGTATCAAACATAACGTACAATCAAACTCAAATAATTTAGTTTACATATGAAAACGAATGTTTGATGTTTAAAATATTTTATTCACAAGATAAAAGGAAGGAGAGAGAAGCTTGCAAATAAAAATGAAATTATGTAAGGCACTACAACCTGCTAGGTTAAGTTGTGTAACAACTTAACCTTTCCCTTGATAAAATTACAAACGGTTTAAAACCATAAAATAAATAAAACAATCCAATATACAGTGCCTTGCGAAAGTATTCGGCCCCCTTGAACTTTGCGACCTTTTGCCACATTTCAGGCTTCAAACATAAATATATAAAACTGTATTTTATATATATATATATATATATATATATATATATATATATATATATATATATATATATATATACAGATATATATATATATATATATATATATATATATATATACAGTTATATATATTATATATAACTGTAATAAAACTGTATAAATATATAAAACAATCATGAAGTGGAACGACATTTATTGGATATTTCAAACTTTTTTAACAAATCAAAAACTGAGAAATTGGTCGTGCAAAATTATTCAGCCCGCCCCCTTAAGTTAATACTTTGTAGCGCCACCTTTTGCTGCGATTACAGCTGTAAGTCGCTTGGGGTATGTCTCTATCAGTTTTGCACATCGAGAGACTGACATTTTTTCCCATTCCTCCTTGCAAAACAGCTCGAGCTCAGTGAGGTTGGATGGAGAGCATTTGTTAACAGCAGTTTTCAGTTCTTTCCACAGTTCTTTCCACAGATTCTCGATTGGATTCAGGTCTGGATGACTTGGCCATTCTAACACCTGGATATGTTTATTTTTGAACCATTCCATTGTAGATTTTGCTTTATGTTTTGGATCATTGTCTTGTTGGAAGACAAATCTCCGTCCCAGTCTCAGGTCTTTTGCAGACCATCAGGTTTTCTTCCAGAATGGTCCTGTATTTGGCTCCATCCATATTCCCATCAATTTTAACCATCTTCCCTGTCCCTGCTGAAGAAAAGCAGGCCCAAACCATGATGCTGCCACCACCATGTTTGACAGTGGGGATGGTGTGTTCAGGGTGATGCGCCAAACATAACGCTTTGCATTGTTGCCAAAAAGTTCAATTTTGGTTTCATCTGACCAGAGCACCTTCTTCCACATGTTTGGTGCGTCTCCCAGGTGGCTTGTGGCAAACTTTAAACAACACTTTATGGATATCTTTAAGAAATGGCTTTCTTCTTGCCACTCTTCCATAAAGGCCAGATTTGTGCAATATACGACTGATTGTTGTCCTATGGACAGAGTGTCCCACCTCAGCTGTAGATCTCTGCAGTTCATCCAGAGTGATCATGGGCCTCTTGGCTGCATCTCTGATCAGTCTTCTCCTTGTATGAGCTGAAAGTTTAGAGGGACGGCCAGGTCTTGGTAGATTTGCAGTGGTCTGATACTCCTTCCATTTCAATATTATCGCTTGCACAGTGCTCCTTGGGATGTTTAAAGCTTGGGAAATCTTTTTGTATCCAAATCCGGCTTTAAGCTTCTTCACAACAGTATCTCGGACCTGCCTGGTGTGTTCCTTGTTCTTCATGATGCTCTCTGCGCTTTTAACGGACCTCTGAGACTATCACAGTGCAGGTGCATTTATACGGAGACTTAATTACACACAGGTGGATTGTATTTATCATCATTAGTCATTTAGGTCAACATTGGATCATTCAGAGATCCTCACTGAACTTCTGGAGAGAGTTTGCTGCACTGAAAGTAAAGGGGCTGAATAATTTTGCACGCCCAATTTTTCAGTTTTTGATTTATTAAAAAAGTTTGAAATATCCAATAAATGTCGTTCCACTACATGATTGTGTCCCACTTGTTGTTGATTCTTCACAAAAAAATACAGTTTTATATCTTTATGTTTGAAGCCTGAAATGTGGCAAAAGGTCGCAAAGTTCAAGGGGGCCGAATACTTTCGCAAGGCACTGTATTATCAAAAACGTTTGAGCCTTAGGTAAAATTCAATTGATTGGACATATTTTGGAAAGGCACACACCTGTCTATATAAGGTCCCACAGTTGACAGTGCATGTCAGAGCAAAAACCAAGCCATGAGGTCGAAGGAATTGTCCGTAGAGCACTGAGACAGGATTGTGTCGAGGCACAGATCTGGGGAAGAGTACCAAAACATTTCTGCAGCATTGAAGGTCCCCAAGAACACAATGGCCACCATCATTCAGGAAGAAGTTTGGAACCACCAAGACTCTTCTTAGAGTTGGCAGCCTGGCCAAACTGAGCATATCGGGGGAGAAGGGCCTTGGTCAGGGAGGTGACCAAAAACCCTATGGTCACTCTGACTGAGCTCTAGAGTTCCTCTGTGGAGATGGGAGAACCTTCCAGAAGGACAGTCATCTCTGCAGCACACCACCAATCGGGCCTTTATGGCAGAGTGGCCAGACAGAAGCCACTCCTCAGTAAAAGGCACATGACAGCCCGCTTTGCCAAAAGGCACCAAAAGACTCTCAGACCATGAGAAACAAGATTATCTTTGGCCTGATTGCCAAGCACCATGTCTAGAGGAAACCTGGCACCATCCCTACAGTGAAGCATCGTGGTGGCAGCATCATGCAGTGGGGATGTTTTTCAGCTGCAGGGACTGGGAGACTCGTCAGGATCAAGGCAAAGATGAACGTAGCAAAGTACAGAGATATCCTCGATGAAAGACTGTTCCATGGCACACAGGGCCTCAGACTGGGGCAAAGGTTCACCTTCCAACAGGACAACAACCCTAAGCACACAGCCAAGACAACGCAGGAGTGGCTTCGGGACAAGTCTCTGAAATCCTTGAATGGCCCAGCCAGAGTCCGGACTTGAACCAGATCGAACATCTCTGGAGAGACATGAAAAAAGCTGTGCAGCAACACTCCCCGTCCAACCTGACAGAGCTTGAGGGGATATGCAGAGAAGAACGAGACAACTCCCCAAATACAGGTGTGCCAAGCTTGTAGAGTCATTCATACCCAGGAAGACTCATGGCTGTAATCGCTGCCAAAGGTGTTTCAACAAAGTACTGAAAGGGTCTGAATCCTGTGATATTTCAGTGTTTTATTGATATCACTCGAATCAGTGTAGATGAAGGGGAGGAGATGGGTTAAAGAAGGATTTTTAAGCCTTGAGACATGGATTGTGTGCGTGCTCCATTCAGAGGGTGAATGGGCAAGACAGAAAATGTAAGTGCCTTTGAACGGGGTATGGTAGTAGATGCTAGGTACACCGGTTTGTATCAGGAACTGCAGCGCTGGGTTTTTCCACGCTCAACAGTTTCCTGTTTTGAGTTCATGCCCTGATGGATTGAGGCTGTCCTGAGGGCAAAAGGGGTTGGGGGGGGGGGGGGGGGGGCAGGGTTCAGCTTAATATTAGGAAGGTGTTCTTAATGTTTTGTACACTCAGTTTAGGTTAGTATTGAATATACTGGTTATTAACCCGCAAATCACCAGGTCCTGGGAAAAAAAACGCTTCTCTCTCCTTCCCCCCCAGGGAATGGAAGTAATGGATCTAAAATGACAGACAAAATTGAGAGGCAGTTATCCCATCATCCTGAATACTGTGATTTACAACAGATTGCTGTGGGAAGTTCTTGGAACATTTTCAAAGATTAAGATATATACCATCTCTTTATGTCTTGTGATGGCCTCTTTCAGACTCTTGCAAGGTCCTCTACCTCCTCCTTGGTCCTACAAGATCTATGCAGGACTCCGTTTTGCAGGTCTTGCACTCCAGCTGCTAGCAGCTGTCGCTGAATTGCCAGTAGTTCCACTTGGTTCTAGATTAGTGTTTCCAGCTTCATCAGCACGGTTGTTTGGAATACTGTAATAACTTTATGTCGAGTACAAAGGGTATAGTTAACAGTAAAATTAATTTAAATGTTTTCTATTCTTAGTCAATAACAACCTCAGCATAACATCACCAAAATACACTACGAAATTTGGCTTTGATCTGTGATTATCCAAGTTAAATAGTGTCCATGATACTTTTATGCAGTAGGTCTTAACATACAAACATATCGGGAACTCATACGAATAAAAGGTAGAATCTTGGGCATCCCGAGTGGTGCAGCGAACTCAGGCACTGCATCGCAGTCTTGGGGCGTCACTAAAGCCTGGGGTTCAATCCCAGACTGTGTCACAACCAGCCATGACCAGAAGTCTCATAGGGAGGCGCACAATTGATCCAGCATTGTCCAAGTTAGGGGAGGGTTTGGCTGGGGGTGCCTTACCTGGATCATTGCGCTCTAGCGACTCGTGGCGGGCTGGGCGCCTGCAGTTTGACTTCGGTCGTCAGTTGAGCAGTGTTTCCTCTGACACATTGGTGCTTCTGGGTTAACTTGTTATGGCTGCAATCCCAATACCAGGATCGATATGACAACTACCAGTGAAAATAGAGGGCACCAAATTCAAACCACAGAAATCTCATAATTACACTTCCTAAAACATACATGTGTCTTATATCATTTTAAAGCTATTCTCGTTGTTAATCCCACCAAAGTGTCCGATTTCAAATAGGCTTTTCAGCGAAAGCACTACAAACAATTTTGTTAGGTCTCCACCAAACCACAATAAGCACAGCCATTTTCCAGCAAAATATAGCATTCACAAAAAGCAGAAATAAAGTTAAAAATGAATCACTAACCTTGAATTATCTTCATCAGATGACACTCATAGGACTTCATGTTACACAATACATGCATGTTGTTTGATAAAGTTTACATTGGCGCGTTAGATCCACTAGTTCCAAAAACATCAAGTGATTTTGCATAGCCACATCGTTTCAACAGAAATACTCATCATAAAATGTTAATACAAGTTATACACATGGAATTATAGATATACCTCTCCTTAATGCAACCGCTGTGTCAGATTTCAGATTTACGGAAAAATCAACCCATGCAATAATCTGAGACTGCACTCAGAACAGTAGCCAAATCAGCCTCCATGTTGGAGTCAACAGAAACCAGAAAATACATGATACATGTTTCCTTACCTTTGATGAACTTCATCAGAATGCAGTCCTAGAAATCCCAGGTCCACAATAAATGCTTGATTTGTTCGAAAATGTCTGTTATTTTTGTCCAATTAGCTACTTTGGTTAGCGTGTTTGGTAAACAATTCCAAAGTCACAAAGCGCGTCCACTATAACGTGACGATATGTCAAATAGTTCCGTAATAGTCAGTAGAAACATATCAAACAATGTACTGAATCAATCTTTAGAATGTTGTTTACATATATCTTGAATAACGTTCCAACCGGAGAATTAGAATGACTTCAGATGAGTGGTGGAACGCAAGTCCTTCCCCTGTGAACGCGCCTGGTGAAACATGGTCCACTCATGGCTGTGGTGATGATTTCCTGTCTCATTTGACCCCCCTTCACATTAGAGTCATCAAAGTTCTATTGACTGTTGACATCTAGTGGAAGGCATATGAAGTGAAAACTCATCCATATCTCGCTGTAATTTCAATGAGAGCTTGGTTGAAAATCTGCCACCTCCAGAAAAAAAAAATCAGGAAGTGGAATTTCTCAGGTTTTTGCCTGCTATATGAGTTCTGTTATACTCACAGACATAATTCAAACAGTTTTAGAAACTTCAGAGTGTTTCTATCCAATTCTAATAATAATATGCAAATATTAGCAACTATGACTGAGGAGCAGGCCGTTTGATATGGGCACCTTTCATCCAAGCTACTCAATACTGCCCCTGCAGCCATAAGAAGTTAAGCGAGAGGGTGTTAAGAAGTGCAGCTTGGCGGGTCATGTTTCGCACGGATGACTCGATCCTTGCCTCCCCCGAGCCCGTTGGGGAGTTGCAGCGATGAGTCAAGATCACGAAAAAGGGGGTAAAATTCCACCCTCTGGAGAGATCTATGGTTGCGGGTGGTGCAGTTGCCATACCAGGTGGTGATACAGCCCAACAGTATGCTCTCAATTGTACATCTGTAAAAGTTTGTAAGGGTCTTAGGGACCAAGCCAAATTTCTTCAGCCTCCTAAGGTTGAGAAGCGCTGTTGTGTCTTTTTCACCACACTGTCGGTGTGGGTGGACCATTTCAGATTATCATTGATGTATATGCCGAGAAACGTGAAAGTTTTCACCTTTTCCACTGCGGTCCCGTTGATCTGAATTAGCGGCCTGCTCTCTCGGTTGTCTCCTTCATTTTGTTGACGTTAAGGCAGAGGTAATTTTCCTGACACCACTACACCAGGGCCATCACCTCCTCCCTGTAGGCTGTCTCATCATTGCTAATCAGGCCTATTACTGTTGTGTTGTCTGCAAACTTAAATGATTGAGTTGGAGGCATGAGTGGCCACTCTCTCATCGATTAACATGGAGTACAGGAGGGGGCTGAGCACGCACCCTTGTGAGGCCCCTGTGTTGAGGATCAGTGTAGTGGAGGTGTTGTTTCCTACCTTCACCACCTGAGGGTGGCCTGTCAGGAAGTCCAGGACCCAGTTGCAGAGAGCGGGGTTCAGACCCAGGGCCCCAAACTTAATGATGAGCTTGGAGGGTACTATGCTGTTGAAGGCTGAGCTATAATCAATGAACAGCATTCTTACATAGGTATTCCTCTTGTCCAGATGGGAGAGGACAGTGTGCAGTGCAATGGCGATTGATCCATCTGTGGATCTATTGGGGCGGTATGCAAATTTAAGTGGGTCTAGGGCAGGCCTGGGCAACTCCAGTCCTCGGGGGCCTGATTGGTGTCACACTTTTGCCACAGCCCCAGCTAACACACCTGACTCCAATGATCAACTCATCATGATGTTCAGTTTAGAATGCAATTAGTTTAAATCAGCTGGGTTTGCTAGCGATGGGGGAAAAGCATGACATCAATCAGGCCCCTGAGGACTGGAATTGCCCAGGCCTGGTCTAGGCTGTCAGGTAAGGTGGAGGTGTTATGATCCTTAACTAGCCTCTCAAAGCACTTCATGATGACACAAGTGAGTGCGACAGAGCGATAGTCATTTAGTTCAGTTATCTTTACCTTCTTGGGTATAGAAACAATGGTGGACACCTTGAAGCAAGTGGGGACAGCAGAATGCAATAGGGAGAGATTGAATATGTCCGTAAACACTCCAGCCCGCTGATCTGTGGATTCTCTGAGGACGTGGCTAGGGATGCCATCTGGACCTGCAGCCTTGCGAGGGTTAACACGCTTAAATGTCTTACTTACATGGAGAACGAGAGCCCACAGTCCTTGGGAGCAGACCATGTTGGTGGCACTGTGCTATCCTCAAAGCGGGCAAAGGTGTTTAGCTTGTCCGGGAGCAAGACATCGGTGTCTACGACTTGGCTGATTTTCCCTTGTAATCCGTGATTGTCTGTAGACCCTGCCACATACATCTCTTGTCTGAGCCGTTGAATTGCAACTCCATTTTGTCTCTGTACTAACGTTTTGCCTGTTTGTTTGCCTTACAGAGGAAATTATTAAACTGTTTGTATCTGACCATATTTCCAGTCACCTTGCCGTGGTTAAATGCAGTGGTTCGTGCTTTCAGTTTTGCGCGAGTGCTGCCATCTATCCACGTTTTTTTGGTTTGGGTAGGTTTTAATAGTCACAGTGGACACAACATCCCCTATACACTTCCTGATGAACTCAGTCACTGTGTCTGTGTATACGTCAATGTTATTCTCTGAGGCAACCCAGAACATATCCTAGTCCATGTGATTGAAACAATCTTGAAGCATGTATTCTAAATATACCTTAGCAAGGGTACTTCCTGTTTGAGTTTCTTCCTATAGGAAGGGAGGAGCAGAATGGAGTTGTGATCTGATTTTCTGAAGAGAGGGCAGTGGAGGGCCTTGTAGCTGTCCTGGAAGGGAGAGTAACAATGTTTGAGAGTTTTTGTAGTCCGAGTGCTACAGGCAATGTCTTGATAGAACTTCGGTAGAGTTTCTTCCTATAGGAAGGGAGGAGCAGAATGGAGTTGTGATCTGATTTTCTGAAGAGAGGGCAGTGGAGGGCCTTGTAGCTGTCCTGGAAGGGAGAGTAACAATGTTTGAGAGTTTTTGTAGTCCGAGTGCTACAGGCAATGTCTTGATAGAACTTCGGTAGTGTTTTCCCCAAATTTGCTTTGTTAAAATCCCCAGTTACCTTAAATCAGGATACATGGTTTCCAGTTTGAACAAAGTCCAGTGTAGTTCCTTGAGGACCGTTGTGGAATCTGCTTGAGGGGGAATACACACGGCTGTGACTATAAGCAAAGAGAATTCTCTTGGTAGGTAATACGGTTGACATTTTATCGTGAGATATTCGGGTGAACAAAAGAACTTGAGTTCCTGTAGATTATCACAATCACAATCACACCATGAGTAGTTGATCATGAAACATACACCACCGCCTTTCTTCTTCCAAGAGAGTTCCTTATTCCTGTCTGCGCAATGTACTGAGAACCCAGCTGTCTGTATGCACGGGGACAGTATATCCAGAGAGAGCCATTACTCTGTGAAATAAAAAATATTCTGGGTTAAAAACTTCAAAGTTGCTTAGGAGCTAGAAGCAAAGCTACCATGTCTTTCGGCGCCATCTTCAGTTTGAATGCCCATCTTCAGTTGGAGTGCTGAATGAACACTTCAGGAGAAAGTACAGATTAATGGAACAAAGGCATTTTGGAGTCGACACAGACTCCTGACTATCAAATTTCACAATTTGAATTTTTTTAAGTGCCAGGTTTAGAATACTGCAGCTGATGTACTTTGTGATCTTGGATGTGCTGCCATTAATTATTTCTCTCTCTTGTAACTATTACCTAAGGGACAGAGATGTGCTCGAGACCACCCGGTTTGTTTCTCATTCATCAACGCCCTCCCTTCCTTTGACCTGACTTCAACTTTATCCACACAGCATCTCCTGCCCTCTCGGCACCATTGAGAGCATCTTGAATGGCTGCATCACCGCTTGGTATGGCAACTGCTCGCATCTGACAGCAAGGCACTACAGAGGGTAGTGCATACGGCTCAGTACATCACTGGGGCACGAGCTCCCTGTCATCCAGAACCTCTATACCAGGCGGTGTCATCTGCACGGTAAGCAATCAATCAAATATATTTATAAAGCCCTTCTTACGTCATCAGATGTCAAAGTGCTATACAGAAACCCAGCATAAAACCCCAAACAGCAAGAAATGGAGGTGTAGAAGCACAGTTGCTAGGAGAAAATCACTAGAAAGGCCAGAACTTAGTAAGAAACCTAGAGAGGAACCAGGCTATGAGGGGTGGCCAGTCCTCTTCTGGCTATGCCAGGTGGAGATTATAACATGGCCAAGATGTTCAAATATTCATAGATGACCAGCAGGGTCAAATAATAATAATCACAGTGGTTGTTGAGGGTGCAACAGGTCAGCACATCAGGAGTACATATCAGTTGTACGATACCCCCGGACAGGGCCAAACAGTCAGGATATAACCCCACCCACTTTGTCAAAGCACAGCCCCCACACCACTAGAGGGATATCTTTAACCACCACCTTACCATCCTGAGACAAGGCCGAGTATAGCCCACAAAGATCTCCACCACGGCACAACCCAAGGGGGGCGCCAACCTGGACAGAAAGATCACTTCAGTGACTCAACCTACTCAAGTGACGCACCCCTCCTAGGGACAGAATGGAAGAGCACCAGTAAATCAGTGACTCAGACCCTGTATTAGTGTTAGAGGCAGAGAATCCCAGTGGCGAGAGGGGAACTGGCCAGGCAGAGACAGCAAGGGCGGGTCGTCGCTCCAGTGCCTTTCCGTTCACCATCACACTCCTGGGCCAGACTACACTCAATCAGCGGTATAAGCGGTACTGGTACCCAAGTGCCAAATCTGGGACCTAGGTGCTTTTGAACAGATTCTACCCCAAAGCCATAAGACTGCCAAGCAGTTAATCAAACGGCTACCCAGACATTCTGCTTTTTTACCCATAGCTAGATGTCCATAGTACTTCAATCACCTAACCAAACCTACATGTACATATTACCTCAATAAATCAACACAAGTACCTCTTTCTTCAGTACACTAACTCATTACCGGTACTCCTTGTATATAGCCTGTATATAGCCCTGTTATTGTTATTTTATTGTGTAACTATTTTACTTAATATTTATTGTTCATTTTCTTACTTTTTAACTGCATTGCCGGGAATGGGCTCATAAGTAAGCATTTTACGGTACAATCTACACACTTGTTGTATTCGGCGCATGTGACAAATCCATTAGATTTGATTTGTATTAACTTTTTAAAAGTTAAGTTGGCACTCTTCTGTAGAAAACATACATAAGGGTAGTTATAGAGACCGGATTGTAGGAACAAATTTCATTAAAAAAATAAAAAATAGGCAAAAATGTATAAAACTTGTTTTTGCTTTTCTCACTATAGGGTATTGTATGGAGATTAATAAGGGATTTTTTTTTAAAAATTAATTTTAGAATAAGGCTGTAACGTTACAAAATGTGGAAAAAGTGAATACTCTCCAAATGCACTGTATTTACATGATGGGTCATGTGACTTGGTTACCATCGTCAGGTACTAGCCAAGTAGCCTAGTCAATCAACAAGTCAAATCTATCGCCATCCGTTTCAAAATACTCAAATTATAACCCAATTTATGACATGGCAAGAGGTTTATCAGACGTCAATTGTCACTCTCCATGGAAATAAGTTTTAAAAATAGTTTTATGGTCAGACCTAGCTAGCAGCCAATGCAGCTGGAGAACATGCTAGCTTAGCTAGCTAACTTATGCATAAAAAAAGAAATCTACATACACATGTTAAAAAATAACTGTATTATCCCCTAACATGTTAATATAAACACGTGGTAGATTTGTATGTTTCTCTGACTCCTTACCTGTACAAATACTAATATTAGCAGTACTTGAAACAAGCTCAACTGCCTGGCAGCCATTTCCCCAACGGTCAACATTTGCTATGGTGACCAAGGTGTCACATGACCGTTTGTATTGTAAATAAATTGGAAAGTAGAGTTCAAATCAAGTTTTTTGAGGGGGAATAAAAAACTAGCAAGCTATTTACGAAATGATGGACACTCACCTCCACACACTTTATCTCCTCTTTCAGCAGTTTGATCCAATGGATCTTCAATACCGAACATTTCCAGAACGTTCCTAGAACGTTTTTTCTTCCAAAGACCAAACGGGAACCACAAATCCCATTTGGCCTACATATAAATTCTAATTCACCAAAATAATAACGTTATTTAATGAGGTTATTTGAACTTTCTCAGAAAACAATTTGTTACTAATTTACCAAAATAGCAACGTTCACTTAAGGTTCTCCTTTGGTTCTTAGTAAAAAATAACTTTCCCAGAATTTTGGTTTATTGTTGGGGGGCTTATTTTTCTAAAATGAAAAGAAGAACCTTTAGATAATGTTACAATAACGTTCTGTGCTAGCTGGGAAGCTTGTGTGTGCAGAGCAGCACTAGAATAAAATAAAAAAATCTAATGTGAAACATGATAAATATAGTATCCTTACCTAGCGTCGATAAGGTCAATCCATTCTATTTAAACATCTTTCCCTAATTTCTGAATTTGTCTACGCTTGTAATGTCATCAGTAGGCTACAGTAACCTATGCTTCAGATGGGGGTGGCAGGTAACCTACACACACACGTACACCCATTGGCAAAGATTTCCAGCTGGCGGGCAGACTCTGGAATGAGTTTCTGAATGACAGCAGAGAGGAAAAGGAAGAGAGGCCTAACTCAGTAGAAAATCTGTCCGGAGCACCCGTCTGTCCGGAGCTGCCAGAGTCTCCCGTCTGTCCGGAGCTGCCAGAGTCTCCCGTCTGTCCGGAGCTGCCAGAGTCTCCCGTCTGTCCGGAGCTGCCAGAGTCTCCCGTCTGTCCGGAGCTGCCAGAGTCTCCCGTCTGTCCGGAGCTGCCAGAGCCGTCAGTCAGGCAGGAGTTGCCAGAGCCGTCAGTCAGCCAGGAGCTGCAGGAATGGCCCTTCTCTCCGGAGCTGCCGGAGTCTCCTGCCTGTCCGGTGCTGCCGGAGTCTCCCGTCTGTCCGGTGCTGCCGGAGTCTCCCATCCAGTCGGGACCCGTGGCTTGGGTCCCCAGTCCGAGGTGAGGGTCGCCGCTCTTAAGAGGCCACGGAGGCGGGTAAAGAGGCGGAGAAAGACTATGGTGGAGTGGGGTCCACGTCCCGCGCCAGAGCCGCCACCGCGCACAGATACCCACCCAGACCCTCCTATAGGTTCAGGTTTTGCTGCCAGAGTCCGCACCTTTGGAGGGGGGGGGGTGGGGGTGGGGGGGTACTGTCACGTTCTGACCTTAGTTCTTTTGTTATGTCTTTGTTTTAGTATGGTCAGGGCGTGAGTTGGGTGGGTTGTCAATGTTAGTTCTTCTATGATTTGCTATTTCTGTGTTTGGCCGGGGAATGGTTCTCAATCAGAGGCAGCTGTCAATCGTTGTCCCTGATTGAGAACCATATTTAGGTAGCCTGTTTTCTATTATGTTTGGTGGGTGATTATTTTCTGTTTTCGGTCGTTTCTCTTTGGTATTTTTGTTATTTCCGTGTTCATTTTAATAAATATGGACACATACCACTCTGCACCTTGGTCCTCACCTTCTTCCACCAATGGCTGTTACAGTGTATGTAAACTTCTGACCCACTGGGAATGTGACGAAAGAAATAGAAGCTGAAATAAATCAATCTCTCTACTATTATTCTGACATTTCACATTCTTAAAATAAAGTGGTGACTGACCTAAGACAGGGATTTTTTTCTAGGATTAAATGTCAGGAATTGTGAAAAACTTAGTTTAAATGTATTTGTATTTAAATGTCCGACTTCAACTGTACATGACAGACAAGTGAGATTGAAGACGAGTCTCTGCTAGTACTGTACCACAGAGATTTTAAACCCAGAAGCTCAACATCAAGAGACTTCCGGGAACACTTGCAAAACAGACAAGAGACGAGGCAGCGGTTTGAAAAGGTAGAGGTAATTTCTTAGCTGTTCATTTAAAAAAAAATCTAAAGCCACAACAGAGTCGAGCCAATGTCTTAAATAGTTACACGTTATTCCTCCAACCTGACAAGTTTTCTACGCTAGCCAAAGTCACCTACAAGTGTGATTGGTGATTTCTATTAGAGAAGCAGTTTTAGCCTATATTCATATTGTACTGTATTTAACTGTACTATGTTACATATGGCACTCCTTATGAGAGTGGATCCAGATAGCTTCCCTAGCAACAGAGCACAGCAGGATCGGATCAGACCAATGATGTTTAAAAACCCTGGTGCTGTATAGAAGCCACCGGACAGCCATCATGGCACTCCTCAATTGACGTGTTTATTCTATTACAGACACCTGAATGCATACTTTTAAATATATTATGTGCGCTGAACATAGATAAAAAATGAAAAAAATATATAAAACATTTACCGTAAAGTTTTTTTTGGTACTAATATTACTGTCCCCCCCAAAAAATACTTAAATGTAATGTCATTTTGTCCTTGAAACATTTAATTGAAATACTGTAGAATTCCAGTCATCTCTATGGAGGACTGCTCCTACTGGGGAATGCCAATATGGCCTACTGGCTTCAAAGCCTCTCAATTGCCAATACATAGCATCGTCAGTCGAGGATTTATATACGTCATTGGATCAGACACACTGAGAGGAGTCCCCTGACCCCCCCCAAACACACACACACCAGGATTTATCATTACCATGGAAACATGGGGGGGGGAACACACAAAAACACATCACCTCTCCTCCTTACCCCTCAACCCCAATGCAAATAGCAGAGTGGGAGTCATACTCCAACTTTCCCTCTGGCCCTGGGGCTCACATAAATACATACATCCACATATACATCTAGTAAACTTACTGTACACAAATGCACAACAGGCTTCAGAATACTTTCATGGCCTTAGATAGCAATCATGCAACATTTTAGCAGTGAACAAAGTGTACTTTGAAACATGTTAGATTGCAGTAACCAATAGCAAACATAATACATTTCAGACATGGCAATAAGCAGTATCAATTTATCCTCCTTTATTGTGTCAGAGGAACAGTAGCCTGTCTCAGTATTCCCCCTGATATCTTGAAGCATCTGTAACCAGCATATATGGTGACCAATCTAGAAAGGAAAACTATTTTACTGTCCATTACAGTGTTTCCCAGGATTTACCTACTTTCTTGGTTGTGCCAGCACACTAAACAAGAAGTACCTGTCCTTTCAGGCAGTCTTAGAGGTGCTGATATCAAGACTGCAATCATCCACCCTTGGTTCTTTAACACCTGATGCATTTGAGGAGTCAGGTGGCATATTTTGAAATCTACAGGATTCCATACCGGATTCTACAGGATTCCGGAATCCATTCGATGATAATGGTCAGATAAAATCAATAGAAATCTGTAATTCCACAACACAGATACATCCACAATGGGTTAACTGTTTAGCCCCGTCAGTGTTGGAGCGCTGTCCTTTGACCCTGTGAGCTTGTGGAGGTCACTGCGTGTGAAGACGACACAGGTGGAGCAGAGCATGGCCATGATGCTGAGGGAGCAGGCTGAGGCCATATAGGCACTGACACTGTGAGACTGCTGCACTATGGAGCCCAGACACAGAGCAGGCAGCACCTGGCCAGAGAACAGAACACAATAGAATAACCATTATTGTTGAGGCAAATAACACACACTCATCTGTTCACTGGTCAACTGGTCTAACCTGTAGAATCTAGCTTTAGTGTTTACCTGTGAAAGCAGGTAGGCACTGTCTAGGATAGCCATGTCTAGACACATCCCTCTCTGAGGCAGGGGTATGGGCTCCCTTCTCTCTCCAGCGGAGAGGGCAGGGGTATGGGCTCTCCTCTCTCCAGGGGAAGGGACACATGGGGGGAGGTGGAGGAGGAAGAGAGAAGGGGATCCCCGGGGAGATTGACCCCCTGTGGATACCTGTTGCCATGGATGTGGATGAAGTCAGGGGGAACAAGGGGCTTGGAGGGGATGTGGTCATCACTATCTCCTGGGTGAGAAGGTCTGGATTTGGAACTGGAGAAGAAGACCTGAAAGAAAGAAAGAAAGAAAGAAAGAAAGAAAGAAAGAAAGAGAGAGAGAGAGAGAGAGAGAGAGAGCGAGCGAGAGAGATGGAGAAGAGAGAGCGATAGAGAGAAGAGGGTGTGATTGGGTTTATCTACTGTGATCACTTCCCTGTCAGAACATGTAGTGGTAATCTGTCTCACCTGTCTGTCAGAGTGGTACAGACACAGCAGGGTGTAGGGCAGGACCTGCAGCACACAGAAGGTATATCCAGTAGCTGCGGCCATGACAGTGATCATCACTACACTCTTTGAGAAACTCATCACAGCTGTAGCTAACGCTAACAGGACCACACTGCTAACATACACAGCCCGGGTGCCTAGCAACACTATCCAACGCTCCATCAGGATGGAGCAGACCACTGAGGTCAGGCACTGCAGGAATAGACCCACACTCGCCATGCGCACACCTGGGGAGATACGGGGGAAAGTAGGTGTATGAGTGTATTGAAATGGATGCATTTACAATCTAATATGAAAATGTTAAAAGGGTTTAAGATAATGAGTGAAAAGGAAAAAAGGAGAAGACAAATTTGCTGCAAACATTGTGGTAAATGAAAAGATAATAATCAAGTAAAAGTCTGAAAATCCTACCTTCA
Organism: Oncorhynchus gorbuscha; assembly: GCF_021184085.1. Classification (NCBI taxonomy): domain Eukaryota; kingdom Metazoa; phylum Chordata; class Actinopteri; order Salmoniformes; family Salmonidae; genus Oncorhynchus; species Oncorhynchus gorbuscha. The sequence continues at coordinate 37,576,316 of NC_060175.1, read as the reverse complement.
TCGTATCGTAGTCTCTCCTGTGTTCCAGGTGTAGCGTTGGGTACTCCCCGGTACAGCCCCACTCCCATAAAGTCTGTGTAGAACAGCATGAAGCTCATCAGAGCCATCCAGCTGAACAGTTCGGCTACAAACAGCCTGCGTATGACTGACGGCACGTGCATACACACACTGTACATGCGTGGAAGCGCCGACACACACAGCGACACACTCCGCCCCACCGCCAGCCGCACACACTGAGGCCGCGGCAGCAAGGAGTGTGCACAGTATCGGCTCAGGGCGGAGCTAACACTAAGATCCTTCCTAGTTGTCTCTCCCCCTCTGGTGTATCTTTCCTCTGAGATGAAGACTGTGCTGAGGAGGCAGGTGAGGAAGATGAGGGTGAGCAGGGCATAGATGAAGGCCTCCTGGCCGCCCAGGTAGGCTGCTGTCGGGGCATGGCTCCAGTCCAGGGCTGGCAGCAGGTACCTAGGATGAGACCGAGAGGACACAGGAGGACTCTGGTCTATTTTTGATATGATCTCTGTCCAATTCACTATCTCAGAGAGATGGAGAGTTACCCTGCCCCAGGCAGCACCTGGGGCTGATCTTTAGGGAATAGAGAGAGAGAGCGAGTGAGAGCAATAGATAGAGACAGAGAGGTCCCTTACCCCAGGCATCCTCCCAGGCTGATCATCAGTGAGTAGACAGAGAAGGCCCTTCTGCTCTCCTCCTCTCCTGGGAACTGGTCTGAGATCAGAGCTTCCAGCGGAGTGAAACAGGCCTGTGGATCACAACAGTCATTTAGCTTCTATAAACACCGCACGCACGCATGCACGCACTCACACACACACACACACACACACACACACACACACACACACACACACACACACACACACACACACACACACACACACACACACACACACACACACACACACACACACACACACACACACACACACACACACAGTAAGGAGCAAAAAAGACCGTTTGAATTCAAATAAAGAATTCAAATATAGTCAGAAACATTCTATATCACAGTGCTATCTAAGCAAAATTCCAGTAAACTACAGCAATTACAGGCCCATAAACTACTTCACTTCAACTCTATTGTATTTACAATAATGGCCTAACCCAGATACAGAACTAGTGTATTTATACTATTTAACAATATATTTTCTGCTCTACCTGCCCAGAGAACTCCAGCAGACAGGCTGACCCCGCCAGCAGGACCCTCTCCAGCCAGCGGGGGTGCTGTGGGTAGAGCAAGGCAGCTAGGTGAGAGGCCTGGGGCATCACCTGCAGGCCCAGCAGAATCCCCACACAAAGGAGCCAGATGAATGGCCGCCGCCGACCGAAACGTCCACGCCACGAGTCACTATACAAACCGATCATGGGCACGAAGATCAAACCCAGAACTGGACCCACTCCTGAGAGAGAGAGAGAGAGAGAGAGAGAGAGAGAGAGAGAGAGAGAGAGAGAGAGAGAGAGAGAGAGAGAGAGAGAGAGAGAGAGAGAGAGAGAGAGAGAGAGAGAGAGAGAGAGAGAGAGAGAGAGAGAGAGAGAGAGAGAGAGAGAGAGAGAGAGAGAGAGAGCAGGAAGGAAGAGAAGGAGATCTACTTCAGAGCTGAAGAACAAATAATTTATTCAAACCATGGTCATACAGTGTTCACACTACAGTCATTCAAGAATGACAATATGGTCATAGAGTGTTGCCTCACCCAGCACCATGGTCATGTAGCGTTCCTCCATGCCGGCCTGCAACAGTAGAGGGGGGATGTAGAAGGTCCCTGCAGCCATACACACCTCCAGACCACAGGTCAAAGCATTCACCAGCAACAGCTGACACACACGGCCCTGCATGACTCCAAGATGCTTCCTCTGTCTATACCTCTATATCTATCTATCTCACTCTGGTCTATCCCCTACTCTCTGTCTCTCTCCCACACAGTTTCTGAGACAACTGTGATACAGGAGTTTATAGTGACTGTTTGGACAGAACAGCATGCTCTTCTCTATCCATGTAATCTAAGGGTCTAGGCTTACAGGGGGTAGTCCTTGAGTGACCTGCGTATGTAAATGAGTACGTGGGGCAGAGTGAAAGGAGGCTGGTGTTTGTGTCCCATGCTGCTGTCCGGAGGTCCCAATGTCTCTTTACTCAAGATAGTGGATAACAGACAAGATAGCTGACTGGATGGCTTCCCCATGTATAGTGTTGTCTGTACTCACATTGCACTTCTGGCAGACAGAGATAGTGGGAGAGTTGTATGTCTAGCTCCGTCTATTTCTCTCTGTCCTATGGAGGTAGTAGAGAAGGGTCAGTGAAGATAAAGGGTTCCAGTCTTGTGGTCATGCCTGCTGAGTGTAGGTGTAGTTAACTCAACTCTGCCAATCAACAGAGAAATCCACACATGGAAACATGGGCCCTGAGAGAAGTAAGGGAGAACAGGCTAACATGAATAGTCACAACATGAAAAAGGATCCAATATCATAAGTCATACTGGACGCAACAAGCTTCCAAATTATTTCTACAATCATTTATACATGTGTTTCCCGACTAGTGGGCCTGGACTTGGGACTCATTGGTGGGCATTAGATTGGTCACAAATGCTGAAACTTTAGTAACCACCGGAATAAACTGGTTATAAACAGGTGTGGAGTTAAGCTACAGCTTAACACTTATGACAGAGAAGAGGGGGAAAGCAGGGTTCCATTTATCTATCTGCCTCATCCTGTAACTCGCAGGGAAAACAGGATGGAAAACGATTGATTAAGATTCCAAGATGTGATATATTCAAATAAGACACTTCAGGTGAGCTGGAATATTCTGTAGCTTTCCAGGAAGGAATCAAATAAATCACTGTGTACATACACCCTGCCAGTTTTATGTACCTTCAGTCATCCGACCATTAACATTCAACACATTGTGCAGATAGAAATGTCTGCTTTAAAGAACCGAGGGACAGGATTCACAGTTGATCCAATGTGGGAGCGTCAGCAATCTATTTCAGTCTCCCTTTATTCTCCCATAAAGGTGTGTGTGTGTGTGTGTGTGTGTGTGTGTGTGTGTGTGTGTGTGTGTGTGTGTGTGTGTGTGTGTGTGTGTGTGTGTGTGTGTGTGTGTGTGTGTGTGTGTGTGTGTGTGTGTGTGTGTGTGTGTGTGTGTGTGTGTGTGTGTGTGTACTTCTGTGGATCAGCTCAGTCATTTCATCAGTAGATTAAATTTCACTTCCTTATGTTATAAAATGCATTTTACCAAGACAAATAGGATTCTTCATGCTCTGACTCATTCAGTATGGCCTTTCTCTAACATATCATTAACATTATATGCCAAAAGTCAGATTTAGACTTTTTCAATAATAAGCACTGAGCTCGAACCAGGGACTGCAGTGACGCCTCTTGCACTAAAATGTCTTAGACCGCTGCGCCACTCTGGGGGCCCTCGGGAGCCCTGTTGACAGTGCGGTGCTGCTTTTTCAAAGTAACATTTGAGGGTTTTACATGGTCGTCTGCAAAGTTGTTTCTGAGGATCACAAAAAAACTAAATCAGCATGACACAAGCTGAATTAAATATAAAAGGCTTTGAAAATAAAAAGCTTGCAGGTATGCTCAATACGCCGTTGACATTTCACAGAGATAAGATTGTTTGTGTGAGATATCCTACAGTGTGTACACTGAGGTGTGTCCTCCTCTTTCAGCCTGGCTGCCAGCTCACCTCACACACAATGCAATCAAACCCTGACACAATACGTGGATACCTAGTGTACTGTGCCTAGATAAAGCTATCGGACTTATATCAGGAACAAGAAACTGACTTATAAAGACTTGGCATCACAATTGAGACAACTTGACCAATTAAATGAGGAATATACATCGTCCTGTCATGTCCAACGTGCCGTTGGAACATAGGAGTGATGGTTGCCAATAATGACCCTCTGTATAAGCCTATGTAGATATTCCATAAGAAATCAGCCGTTTCCAGCTACAATAGTCATTTACAACATGAACAATGGCTACACTGTATTTCGGATCAATTTGATGCTATTTTAATGGACAAAATGTTTTGATTTTCTCTCAAAAGCGTTTTCTACGTTTTCTAAGTGACCCCAAACTTTTGAATGGTAGCGTATATATAATAAGATTTCACAGTAAGCTCTCTGTCATTTCATTATTTTTTACAGGTAAATCAATTATTTATTAAAAAACATCTTGACATTTCTAATTCCCACACTTAAATGATTAAATGAATAAAGACATTTTTATAGCTAACACCTCTTTAATTCTGTTAAGTATGGCCTAATCCATCACTACAAAACTCACAGTCTAACGTTCCTCTGGGTCACTCGTAGAGCTGTTTCTGTCCACTCCTCATGTGCCTTTGTCTGTCAACTCTCAGAAGGAAGTAAGTCCTGTGTGTGTGTGCGTGTCGTTTCCGATAAGCCACGCAATTATAGGCGTAATCAGAAATTGACCGAGGTAACACACCTGTTGTGATGTGTGTCGCACCTGTGGTGAGGTAACACACCTGTGGTGAGGTAACACACCTGTCTTCAGCTGACGTGGGAGCTGTCAGAAGTGCCAGGCTCAGGCTCAGGTTGGGAACTGGAATATCAGCATTCCCATTACATGTCCTGGAGAATTGACTTGTAGGGACTGGGCTAACCACCACAAGACAGTGTCAGCCAAAAGCAGAACAGCAGCTTTCACTAATAGTAGAAAACACACTTCTCAGGACACATACTCCTAGGAACACATCGCTTAGGACAATGGTTTCCAACCCTAGTCCTGGAGAGCTTTAGGGTGTGCAGACTTCTGTTCCAGCCCAACACAACGTCTGTTCCAGCCCAACACAACTTCTGTTCCAGCCCAACACAACTTCTGTTCCAGCCCAACACAACTTCTGTTCCAGCCCAACACAACTTCTGTTCCAGCCCAACACAACTTCTGTTCCAGCCCAACACAACTTCTGTTCCAGCCCAACACAACTTCTGTTCCAGCCCAACACAATTGACTCAAAGAATCAAGGTCATAATGATTGTTTGACTAGTGCTAGGCTGTAACAAAGGCCTACACACCCTGTAGCTCTCCAGGACCAGGGTTGGTGACCACTGTTGTAAAAACAGACAGACTCTTTGTGTCTGACTCTCAGTTTAAAGACCTGATTACATCCCAGTAGAGAGGTAAAGCAGTTGTCAGTCAGTCACTACACAGCATGCCCGGAGTGAATGTTTACTGAGGCAGCCACAAAGCTGAGAATCACATCCCGGTCCCACACCTGCCAGCGAAGCGTATCAGTGACAACAACAGGTAAGTAACCTAAACCACTAGGACAGTCAGTCGGAGGTCACTGCTTCAATAAATCCAAAATGAGAGGGATTTAATAGTTATTATGTTACAAAAGAAACACAGCTCTGAGCCACAACTACCTTTGACTGGCACAGAAATCCCAGATGGACATGAATAATGTTCATGTCAGGAAAATCAAGAAATGCTTAACATGAGCAGAGAAATGAGTCATGTAGTAGGGCAAATCATGACAGTGCTCAAGCTGAAACAAGCACTTTGAAGGAGAAAAACACATCAAAGTGTTCATGCGCCAGCAATTAAAAATGCTGAATTAGGCATTTACAGTGTTAAAGAGGAGAAGGGGAATCAGCACATGAGGTCAGTCACACAAACAAACAAAGTCAGTTAACTGGAATCATGGGTGTAGCAACGGCTGGCCTCTTCATGTCTGCGTGTGTGTGTTTACCCCCTCCACACAAAAAGGAAAGAGGGATAACTCTTGTTCACAGCACCCTGAGGTTTCACCAGTGTGAACGTAGGCCAGTATATCAGCCCCCAATGTGCAGTGAAGTGTTTAGATACACCACTGTAGTCCAAAGTGCATCTTCTGAGTTGTGACATTCTGGCTATATGAGAAAGGACAGAGGTCTGGCACTCTCTAGTGTAATCGATGTGAAATGGCTAGCTAGTTAGCGATGGTGCGCGCTAATAGCGTTTCAACCGGTGACTTCACTTGCACTGGGACCTTGAAGTAGTGGTTCCCCCTGCTCTGCAAGGGCAGCAGCTTTTGTGGAGTGATGGGTAACGGTGCTTCGTGGGTGTCAGTTGTTGATGTGTGCAGAGGGTCCCTGGTTTGAGCCCTGTTACTGTTAAATGCCATTAAATCAAGACAGACTGAAAAATCTGAGAGTTAGGAAAAGCAGAGATGATGGATGGCCGAGCCACTGTGTGAGCAAAACATTTCACTCATCTCAACATATTTGCAAACATTCATATGGAAAAATTGTATAGCCTATAATAGTCCACATGACTGTAGTTATGGCCTACTTTCTGTAGCCTACGTGTGAAATGAGCACAACTCACATTCATTTTGAATACTAGCCCACCTTGTCTGCTCACAAAGTTGTTATAAAACACCTGTTTTTAGTTCCTCATTCACAGACAAGAGCTCATTCTGGAAATCGTAATGTCAAGACATTATACACTGAGTGTACTGCTCTTTGCGTGACAGACTATCCAGGTAAAAGCTATGATCCCTTATTGATGTAATTTGTTAAATCCACTTCAATCAGTGTAGATGAAGGGGAGGGCAACTTTGATGGGGGTGAGTGCAACAAAAAAACACAACTCATCCTGAGGGGCCACAGTGGCTCGTGGGTCTGCGTACCCACATCCAGTAAAAAAAAATGTTTACTGATGCACAACCACATTTTTGAAATTGCACCTTGTGTATTCTATTATTCTAACTCTCAACAGTAAGTTGAGAACACAACTGAGGCCCCCTCCCCTAAAAAAATAAGGTCCACGGGCCTACAAAAGTGGGATGTTCTTAATGTTTTCTACAGTGTATAGGCTAAAGCATTATAAAACCGTGCCTAACAAACCAAGATCGCAAACAATACATCAAAACTAATGAAGAACAAAATCGCTGCCAGTAAAATGATAAGACTGTTTGAGCTCTAGGTTAACTGACTGACTGAAGTGCAGTATATCCACACCGCATCAAACTCTACAACATTAGAGATGCGTTTCAGGTTACTGTACCTTTTAAACTCCAGTGGTTGAACCTGCAGCTTCATTCTGCAGAGGTCGTGGAGACTGTGTGCGTACTTGGAGATGCTTCCAAGTTTTGTAGCTGAGTCAAATGAATATGTAACAGTCTGCCTGACTGTCTACTGCAATTGTATTGGGGGTAAAAAGTAAGTTAGATAACAAAATACTTTCCATTTCAATATGCACAAAACATTTGATATTGATAGGCCATGATAACAGAATGATTGACATACCGGTACATTGTCTGCAAAAGCAGAGCTTCTGTATAGTGGAATGCCCTCTTTATGTCCAGTCCTATTGATGTGAAATGTCCACCAACGAATTTGCAGCTGCCAATCAGATGTTTGTGTTTCATTATTGTTCAATCAAGTTGAATGATTCAGATTGGCAGGGCATAGAGGATTCTAGTCTATTGATAGTGTGCATGTCAATAGTCTACTCAACAGTGGTTTGCTCTTCTTGTCTCCTCTCCTTCCCTTCATCTGTACTGATGACTAGACAAGTAATATTTCCAGTGGGATTCTACCATATTGTTTTCACCTATTCTGTGACTACAAATGAGTGTTAAGGAAGGGAATGAGGCCACTAGACTAGATTACTGTGATGCACCCGTAGACTGCATGGAAACAGTGTGTAGTGCCGAGGTTGGGCCCTTGGAGGAAAAGTCCCCTGGAATAGAGCCCCGCAGTGAAGGTTCATAATACCCATAAAACCTAGCGGTCAAACAGGGAAATGGTTCCAATCGTTTTTCCACCATTGATTTATCCTATAAGGAATTTAGAAAACATTTAAATAAGGGCAATGTTTCCTGCAGGCTTACCATGGTGTGATGTTTTGATAACCGTGTAAATCTCTCAGACAAGGTGACTTTTATAAAAATATTTGGCACTATTTACTCTTAGATTCAAACATTCTAATTAGCATAAAAGTAGGCATGCAAGACTACAAATCCCTGCAAGCTCCCTCCTGCACAGCATCTCTAGCTGACAACTTTGCTAAAAGGTATTGTTTCAATTTAAAACATCCAGAGAATCTTACCTTTGGCTCGATTTGGCAGTCTCGTCCAGATCATCATGACTTTTGTAGTTCTTTATGATAGCCACATTAGCAGCTAATTAGCATTTAATTTGTGTCGGGTAAATACAGGCAAATATATTAATAAAAGTCACCTTGTCCGTGAGACATTTACATGGTTATCAAAATGTCACACCAGGGTAAGCCTACAAAAAACACAGGCCTTATTGTAAGTGTTTCTAAAATCCCCTATGGGAAAAATGAATGGTGGAAAAATGATGGGAACCATTTCATTGTTTGACCGCTAGGTTTTGTGGGTATTTATGACTCTATGAGCCCCACATCACTCTCACATAAAACACAGAGGTCGACATCAGAAAACAACTAGTTAAATCCATATAAAAAGTAGGTTGCCTTTATTAGAAGCCGGGGAAACCAAAACATCGTCAACATCATTGTTGTCGTTAATACTTTAAGACCACAATATTGTTTTCTTCATCATCATCACTGCTCACTTTTCCACAACATGCAAAAGATTCAACAGTTCAACGTTCCCTTTCCACACCACTGACAAAAGCTTCTCGGCTCCATCACCTGTAAGAATCACAATTTTGCTTAAATTGTACTAGCGATGTAAATGTAAGCTACATAGAAAATATTAATGAAGCAATAGAAATGCAGGGATACTGAAGAAAGCATAGGAAAGTAAGAGCAAATCCATAATATATCATGGTTATGTCTTCATGTTAAACAGGGGGATTCAAATCTGGGCCTGGAGGTCCAGAGCACTGCTTGTTTTCATCCTTCCCCTCTACTAAGGGCCTGATTCAGACCTGGGACACCAGTGACAGTCATTCGGTTATCGAGCATAAAAAAGCCCAGCAGTATGGATCTCATATTCCTGTGTTGGAGCCCCTGCTGCCTGAACACAGAAACCCCATACAGTACAAGCATTCAGTGACATTCAGGAATATGATAGAAGCCCTATACTAAGATGACCAATCTAAATGAACTCCTAACACCAAGGCCTTTGTGTAGAAAAGGATTGAATAGGTATACTCAATATGGTCAAAGGGCTAGGGGTCAGTTCAGAATTAGGCAAATAAACGTATCCACTGCAGTCAGGAGGGTAACAGTGAAAGTGCACCAGAACCAGGGTCAGTTTGGGTCTGCTCAAACAGCTTCTAGGGCATGTGTTTGCAGTCTTGGGGTCTTGAGTGATCTGGTATTGGTCAGAACACATCATTGGGCCTGAAGGATAGGCTAACAAAATATATACATACAGTCCTCCCCTGGTATGAAAGCTTTGATCTTGGTCAGCTAGGTCTTTTATTTGATTACATGTCAGACACCCCCCTCCTCATCCTCTTTTTCTATGTCAGATCTATGGCTTCGGTTGGTCATCACCAGAGGCAGAGCAGTCATTTGCTGAAGTTCAAAGTGACCCCTAATGCCCTAGGCAGTACTGCAGACTGGGTGGAATCATTTAAGATCTACAGGATTGTCTGAGTAGGGGGCTAGGGATTGGTTTAGTATTCACCCTAAACACAATAAAATCCCCTCCAATCCACATGTATCACACCATACACAGTGCCTCCTCTAGTTCAGCAGGACCAAAGGAAAATAAGGCAAGAAGAAACAGATTCAATCTTTAAGCATCCAAACTCATTTTAATAACTGGTAGAGTTCATTCTCAGCTAAAACAATAATGAATCCATATAGACCAAGAACACTTTTTGATACCATAGGTTTGGCTCAAAAGTTTTTCAACCCAGGGAGGAGTTGAAAAACAGCACTCATATCATGCTGTCTCTCACCTCTGCACCATTTGCAGATCAGAAACAACCAGGAAGGCATAAGCAGTGGTTTGACCTATATTCCTTCATATTGTTGTCACCTATCCAGTCATATCAGATCTCTGCAGGGCAGAGTAGGGGAAATACAGCTAGTGTTTCTTGTTTGTGGAGGAGAGCAGAGGTGTGGAGCAAAACATTAGCTGGCATCAAGCTTCTGTGAAAGAGGGAGTGAGTATGAACTGAGTGAAGGAGCAGGAGATGAGAATAGAATGAGAGAAAGGAAGTGAGTGGAACAGAAAGGAGGGATGGCTGGGTCTGCTCTCCCAGACAGTTATAACACAGCAGAAAAACAGATGGATAGGGTCAACTTTTCTTTAAAATCAAGATACATTTTATTTCTTTTCTTAAAAAACAAACATTACAAAAAAAATCTGAATAGAGAAGTAACGCAAACCAACAAAAACTAAAATCAATTTGGGGACTCAAAAAAAAAAAAAACCCACTCTCAATTCATTTAAAAAAAAGCTTGGGGATGCCTGGCACAAAGGGTTGAACAAGAGAGGATGTTCTGTGTGTATGTATCATGCCCAGCAGAGGCATTCAAAGCATCTAACATCTCTGAACCACAAACCAAAGGAAGAGGGCATAGGGTGAGGAAACACCAAACCCCTTGAGCGTGTGCTCTATCACACCCTTGCACTGTAGTAATACCAGCACACGGTAAAGACACATGAAGAAGAGGTTCTCGGAGGGCTGATCCAGGACCTGCTTCCATGACCCCTCAATCACCACATGACACAGGACCAGGGCATAACCTCAGAGTAGGGGGAAATATAACAGAGCATTAATTCAACTAAATTAACATTAAAATAACAACCATAAAAACCTTCCTGCTAAAACGTGTTGTGTTTGAGAGAGTTTCAAAAGCACAGTGTCTGTCTGCACAGTGCTATGGGGTTAGTTGGCCGAGTACCTCAGTGAGGGCAATCTAGATACAGGGAAATAGACAGGAAACACAGACATCATATCCTCCCTCAAGAGTCTCCAGTGTGGCCCTCTCTGATTCGTCAGCGGTGGGTTCCGACTGAACCAATGGGTAGTGATGCACAGTGAAAAAAGTGCTTTGATTGAACACCAGCAGTCCACTGACAAACCAGGATGGAGAGGGAGACCCTAACCCAGACTGGCTGAGCAAACCCAGGGCTCAATTAGTAATCCCTGATCTAACACTACTGGATAGGCAAAAGCAAGGGTTACACTACATTGCTTGTACCTATTCCAGTCATGTCAGACCAGAGATTACTTGAGGAGGAGAGGGGACGGAGACAGGAGTAGAAAGAAAATGGCAGTAGAAAGTGTATTTTTTATAGAAGGCCCACTTACACACACACCTGCAGAGAGAAAACTAACGACTACACACCAAGCGACTGTCGAGGACGGATCCATACTAGCACTGAGCTCTCAGAAAGGCAAACTATATTCACACAGACTTGTGTAGGAAAGACTAATGCAGTCACTGCAGAGAAGGAGATGAGAAATGCGAGGAAAGGTGAGCCAGTGGAGGTGTAGCTGAGCAGAGCGGACAGTGATGGGGTGGATGGGACAGAGAGTCAAATCTCACATGTTCTTTCCTTCCATCCCTCACAGCCATATGGTGGTATACATGTTCTCATGCACAGACACTGTCCTCAGTCAGTCAGTCAGTCAGTCAGTCAGTCAGTCAGTCAGTCAGTCAGTCAGTCAGTCAGTCATTCATTCATTAGGGGAAGATAAAAACTAACACTAAACAACAACACCACAAGGTTCAAACCATTGAGCCAGGCCACCACGGAAACCAAAATAAAACCCTCTAAACCAAGAGAAACAAAACAAAAAACGTAAGGTTAAGAGAGAAAGATGTGGAAGGGGAGAGAGGTGGAACTTCTGTGGGGCTAGTCTTCCCCAGAGGGTGCGTCCTCTTCCGAACCGTCCTCTTCTTCCTCCTCCTCCTCCTCTGCGTCTTCCTTTTCCTTCTTCTCCTTCCCAGGTACCTCCTTAGTTTTCTTGGGAGCGGGGGAGGAGTCTTTCTTCACCACCTCCTCCTCCTCTTCTTCTTCTTCCTCTTCCAGAGGGCTCTCTGGCTCCTCCTCTTCTTCCTCTTTGGGCGAGCTCTTCTCCGGGGCCTTGGCGGGGCTTGAGCGACCTTTACCCTTTCCTTTCATTGGGCTGGGGGTCACTGGGAGAGGAGAGGCGCACACACACAGTTAGGGATACACATTCAATTATGTTTTGAGGCTGGGAGGATACAAAAACTTTATCGAAAAACAGCCTGTACAACAACCTATGCTTTTTGTTCTGAAGGATATGGGTGATTGATTCATAGTGAGCAGTCCTACCGGTGGCCTTTAGTCTTGGTTTGGGGGATTTCTTCTCCTTCCTCTCCGGCCTGCTCCGTCTGATCACCTTCTTGCTGCTCCTCTTGCTCTTGGAGCGGCCGTAGTCACTATCATCATCATCCTCAACCATGAAGTCTTCATCACTGCCCGACTCATCAGCTAGAGAGGAGAGGAGGACGAGCTTGTGATTATTGGTCATTTCACCTGACAAATGTCACTTTCCATATTGGTTTAATTTACGCTCCATGAAAGCCATTCATGTGGTTTATTTATAGTTTGTAAAGCACTGTGGTTGATATACGCTCAATGTAATACTGAGTGGTTGACTTACGATCCATGTAGATCTGCTCAGTGCTGTGTGGATAACTAAGTTTCAGTGTACATTTTTGTGGTTGTGTCAGTAGGACTATAGTGTAGAGTGGTTGACTTACGGTCTGGGAAGGCCTCCTCTTTGTCTTCACGTTCCTCGTCCTCGCTGCCCCCGTCTCCCAGCAGGATCTCTCTCTGTTTGGACACGGCCTTGGTGGCAGCCTGGCGCACCGTACGCACCTTACGACTCACCTCCTCATCACTGTCATCTACACACAGAAAGAAGTAGTCAGGTTATAACACAGTCATTATAACTGGTACACACACACCTCAGTGCATGAGTCTTACCTGCAGGTCGTTTTCTCTTGGGTGTCCTCTTAGTGGGCTTTGCCACCTTGGCTGTTTTTCCCTTTTTCCCTCGTTTAGCTTCAAAGTCACTCCCTCCATCCTCATCATCCTCCTCTCCAAAGTCGTTGCCTTCATCACTACCAAAGTCATCTGCACCCAAACAGAAACATTCACCACTAGTACGGTCCCAAAATATCTCCTATCCCTAGTCCCCTTTCAATAGCTCAAACCCCTATAACCTTAGCATCATACATTTATCAGAAATGAAGATTTAACAAACATAATATTGTTAATCAACCAGAATGGCTTACCTGCTGAATCATTTTTGGATTTTGAGAGTTTTTCATCAGAATCCTCACTGAAACCAAAAACAACAACTGAGCAACAAGCACCAAAGGAGGCAGATACAGTTACACATCAAGGCCGGATATTATGCGACCACTTAATCTTGAGTTGAGCCCTCAACTCGTATTTCGAAATCATGCTTGACGACAACGTGAGATGTTCACTGAAGTGCGAGTTAGGATTCAGCCTTGTGCTGCTGTTCTCTGGGCTCACCTGTCCTCCTGAGAGTTCTTTGAACGCTTGCGCTTCACCTCACGAGGAGCCGCACGAGGCTTCTTAGGCTTGTCTGAGTTCCTCCCATACTCCTCATCTACAAGGGAAGGGAAAGGGGGTTACACACTCACAGTTTAGCTACAGGGGAGAGGGGTTGCAGTTGCACACACACACACACTTGCCCTCTCACCTGCATCATCAGACTCTTGGAATTGGGAGTAATTCACCACCTTCTTGTTCCTGTGAAGTAAACAAACAGCCAATCAGAAATTCCCTTTCCTGTTTCTAGTCAGTTAGGAAGACTGTCGTTGTAGGACAAAACATGCAGAAATAATAATCATCACAGCCGTTCACTACCGTACAGGTTACATGCTGTCAGAGTGACCCAGTCATCTTACTCAGCCCTCTCCTCACAGAGGACACAATAAGGCTAAAGGGTACAAATTAATAGTCTAATGTGGCTATTCATCTGCACCAATCTCAACACACAGGGTTGATTAAAGATAAATATCTTTTGAATGTCCAATGCTTTATGCGAGTCCAGATGGGCCCAATTATATAATGGTAGCTATGTAGGCCTACCTCGTTCTACTAATTCACGAACACGCTTTTCACAAAATCATGCTGCTCTGAACAATACTGTGCTAGCTGAAATATTGGCCTGATAATATCTTGTGTTGGCGACTCAAGACCATGCTAGCCCACTGATTGTGTGATCGGCATTGGCCCTAGAAACGAACAGAAGTCTTCAGATTAGAGATTAGACAAACATAACACTATGAACCCCATCTGGTTCATATAAAATGCCCAACTCTAAATGGTTCTTATCTCCAGTAAGAGGATAATATATGTGTCAGAATGCAGCCAAAGATTTCAGGAGCAATCGGGTTATCAAATCTCAGCTCCCTCTATTCTACCACACTCAGCGGTCAACCATTTATCAGCAGCATGTGTTGCATACGTTTTAATAATCAAGCTCCCTCACACAGACAGGGAGTTTTAGGAAACTGGTGTCCCACTTCTCCAGTTTCAAGGGCTCATTTGGGAATGTGGATGAGTGGAATGGTTGAACGCACGCATACACACACTGAAATTAAAAGTTTGACCCCCCCCCAGTTTTATCATTGCACTGTAATACAAAACGTGGCATCTGTGCCTTAAGAGTGGTCGGATAGGCTGTTTGGCAGTATGAGCTGCCTGGATTTAAGATGGACACCACAGAATGTGCGAATGGCAGCTGTTGTCTGTGTGTGTTTTCTCTGACTTGTAAAGGCAAGCAGAACAAAAACTGGCTACTTTTATTTGACTGATGTAACTGGCAAGGTAACTGCTGTTTGACATAACAGGGAAAAAGTATTTATTTCCAGTGCGGAGTTAGTAGTGTAACTGACATGTAACATTAACTAATGCATTACATGTTTCAATCCCTCTCGACTGAAGTTCTGTCTGAAGTGAATTAACTAGTTTGCTAGCTAGTAGCTACCACAGCCAGTTCAGCTTTAAATCTCTGCTACCTGACAGATAGCTAGCAGCTAACAGCTGTTGTGTGCATGGAAATGTTTTGTAGCCTTTGTTTTGTCCTGTTTCAACAGAAGTAAATTAACTTGGCTAGTTTTCACCAGCTGGTGTACCATTAGAGCAAGTCAAAAGTTGGCTAATGTTAGCTAGCTAGCTCACTAACTTTAGCTATTTGTTTTGCCTCAATCACTATTATTTTTGCCTCAATCAGTTACATTTCCATTTAACTAGACAAGTCAGTTAAGAACAAATTCTTATTTACAATGACGGCCTACCCCGGCTAAACCCTGACAACGCGGGGCAAATTGTTCGCCACCCTATGGGACTCCCAATCATGGCCAGTTGTGATACAGCCTGGATTCGAACCAGGGTAGTAGTGTAGTACTGTAATGACGCCTCTAGCACTGAGATGCAGTTCCTTAGACCACTTCGCCACTTTATTCTCTCTTTGCGTCTAACAGTGGACAAGCCAGAAGATTTAAATACTTAAAATAGTTTCAGGCAGTCTGACAAAAGTTGATTTCCAAACTGTATCAATGGTTGATAGGCCTTTTCCAATTACACAAAACAAAAATGTGAGGAAGACTATTAATGATAATGAATGGATACAGATGTATTGGAATGCCCAGTTATGTTCATAAACTGCAGTCATTTATGTCTGAGCTTATAAGACCATCCATTACCTCGACTAACCGGTACCCCCTGCATAAAGCCTGGGCATTGGTATTGTACTGCTGCTCTTTAATAATTTTTTTACTTTTATTTATTTTTTGTTGTTTGTATTTTTCTTAAAACTGCATTGTTGGTTCAGGGCTTGTAAGTAAACATTTCACTGTAAGGTCTACAGGCCAACAGGTCTACCTGTTGTATTCAGCGCATATGACAAATACAAATGGACTTGATTCATATATGCCAATGAAACTGAATATCATGGACTCAAATGTAATTCCTCTGCTGGAGGTGTAAAACACAAAAATGGGACATATATCTGCATATGTTATGCTCTTGTGAAGGCTGGCTGAATTCAGCATGTTTACAGATTCTCCCTTCCCACCATTTTTGTTTGCTTGGAAATGTTGATACTGGAGACTTATCAGAAGTGTAATCTAGCATTTATAGTGGCTCAGAAATGCATTACCATTAATTGGAAGGTTGGTTATCCTCCCACAATGGATGGCAGAAATGTAATGCATCACTAGATTTGATTCATTACAAGATTAAAGGTATACTGTGCAACTTTCATATGGTCTGGGTGCCTTATATGAAATACTGTACAACAAAAGGAGTTCATTTAGAAAACATGCCCACTTAAGTGGAGATACCTATTCAGGCAATCCCTAACTGCTGGGCTGCCCAGTCACGGCCCTGGGGGGGGGGGGGTTGCCGTACTGTTGGTTAATGAATGTTTCACTAAGATCCTAAAGCTGAGTGGGGTGTGCTGAGTTGGGGCGCTGCAGGGTGGTGGATCCCTAGGGGCAGGACAGGGCAATCCAGCTATATAGCGTGCACAAGTAAAAACAGCTCTACAGTACTATTAGGCCTATAATGAATTACAGTACCCTCAATTGTTGGGACAGCTAATAATTTTTTCTTCTTTTCTTCATACCCCAAGCCTGGATTTGAAATCAAACAATGACAATGACGTTTAAGTGCAGACTGTTAGCTTTAATTTGAGGGGGTATTTTCATCTGTATTGGGAGACCCTTTAGAAATTAGAGCACTTGTTGTACATAGTCCCCACCCATTTTAAGGGACCAAAAGTATTCGGCCAAATCCACTTGTATGTGTATTAAAAGTAGTAAAAAGTATTTGGTCCCACATTCATAGCACACAATGACTACATCAAGCTTGAGACTCCACACATTTGTTGGATGCATTTGCTGTTTGTTTTTGGTTGTTTCAGATTATTTTGTGTCCAGTAGAAATTAATGGTAAATAATGTATTGTCATTTTGGAGTCATGTTTATTGTAAATAAGAATGTTCCTAAACACTTCTGAACACACATGAATGTGGATGCTACCATGATTACCCGAGAAACCTGAATGAATCGTGAATGACAATTAGTGAGAAAGTTAGATGCACAAATATCATACCCCTTCAAATTCTAACCTCCCCTGGTATTGTGATGGTGTGAAAAACAGCTCTACAGGGGGTATTAAATATAAATAAATGTAGCCTTTATTTAACTAGGCAAGTCAGTTAAGAACAAATTCTTGATGTGACAGCCTGGATTCAAACCAGGGACGGTAGTGACACCTCTTGCACTGAGATGCAGTGCCTTAGACAGCTGCACCACTCAGGAGCCCACATCTATAACTTTCTCACTCATCATTATTCATGATTCATTCAGGATTATCTGTAATCACGGTAGAATCCACATTCATGTTGAAGTGTTCAGAAACATATTATACGCTTAATTACAATTAATGTGACAGCAAAATAGTCATATTAGATGCCCAAGAACATTCTGAGGGAGGACCCCTGTCAGGTTATGCCCCCCACTTCTAAAACCAAAGTTTTGCATCTGCACTTCAGGTGACACACTGCTGACCACAGGCCATGCTCAATATTTTGCCACCACCCTGACCTCCCAACACACAATAGTGACTGGAAGCACCCTTATTGTAGTAGTATTGGCTAACAGTCCCACACATGGTTAATTTAGCTAACGCGAGCGAGGAAGAGTACTCCGGGCAATAAGAAATTTTACAAGCGGTTAGATTGCAAGGCCAGGCCCTGTCGCCACCTTGCAACAGACAGACCGAAAGCTGACCACCACTAGAACAGTGACCGTAATGAGACAAAATATCGAGGGACTGGGACCCGCGAATTACCTGGAAGGAATAGAGCCTGGGTTACCTGCGACGCCACATTGCTACTTTTTTTTGTTGCATATCATTGGGCGCAATATCGGTTTCATTGTGTGTGGA
The DNA here is from genome assembly GCF_021184085.1 of Oncorhynchus gorbuscha. Classification (NCBI taxonomy): domain Eukaryota; kingdom Metazoa; phylum Chordata; class Actinopteri; order Salmoniformes; family Salmonidae; genus Oncorhynchus; species Oncorhynchus gorbuscha. The sequence continues at coordinate 37,558,426 of NC_060175.1, read as the reverse complement.
AGCCAAATAAACTCCACGATTTACGACGGAATTGAGCGGCGACTAGTGTGGGCAGACTAGACCGGTGTCACAAATGTACAAACGACTGATTTCAGCACCCAAAATAGCCCGCAGTTACACACGACATTGTTCAGTGTAATTGGGGCCCGAAATATGTATTTTATATATATTAAAACGTAATTGTATGTGACAAATCATCATAAACCGTTGAGTTAAATCATAAACCGTTGAGTTAAATCGGCTCTTTGCGGTTAGTGTTGCAACATTCGGCTGGCGCGTGCTTCGTTTCCGATAGCATGCTACATTGTATCAACAAGTATCGTCCATTTGTTGGTGGTTATCTTGAGATACAAAGACGATTTTTTTCCTTCGCTCAATTGCGACCCTTTCGGTCTTTTCAGGCAGTGAAGAGCTAGGCATGGGGGGTGTGGTGACTTCTAAAGCCACTCCGCCCCCTCTGACACACTTCCAGTGTTCATTTACTGCCATCAGTGAACATGTAGTTCCTCCGCTCTCCCCTTCTCCTACCGCGATTTCACTGAAAACCAACAAGGCGGTCTTCGGCCTTTTTAAATGTAATTGTTCCCTAGTAATAAAGACTATCAAAATATACGACAATTGCATTTTAAATGTAGTTAGTGCAGACGTCGCAAGGCTGCGCGCTAACAATAGCACATCCCATGAGCTGATGTCTACCTCTAGCCCTGGTTTTTATGAGCTTTTCAAGAGTCTCCCGTGGATGAATGGGTAGCCATATTCGCCAGTCTGTCTCCTTCCCATTTCACGCAAAATACCAGGCCATGCCACAGTCCAGGGACATATAAAACAATGGTAAATCAGACAAAACACAAGGTTAGTGCACCAAATGATGTTCGCGTTGGATCGTTTTTTAGGCATGATTTGCACCAGATGCACGCACACACGCCAAGGTACGCGCAATACAGACATTTCAACCTAACCATGGCGAACATTCCACATAGTAAGGAATCATGCTATCAAGTGCGTGCACGACAAGAAAAAAAATCATTTACATAAATGTTTAATCAAATAAACGCAACGGCGACTAAAATGCACAACATGGTAGCGACGTGCGTGTTGCCTGCGAAAGGCAACGTGCACACCGTACAGCCTCAGCGGAGGACATATTAGGAAAAACCTACCTCACTGGTCTTGACATTTTGCAGAAATACTGTAGAGGTTAAGAATGTAAGAAAGGGGAAAGGAAATCTAGAAAAATAAAAACAAAATCGTCCCGCTCTGCAACTCCAACGTGCGCAACGAGACCTTCCAACTCCAACGCCCCGGCTACAGCGTAAAACTAAATCTAAGACAACGATTTGTCTTCCAAACGCGATTTTAGTTTATTTTTTTACCTTCAGCTACTCAAAATGGTGAATAAAACAAACTGAAACTGCAGCCTATGCGCAACCTAACGGAGTGGCCCTTGGCATAAAAGACCGCCCATCGTCGCCGCTGAGAGGAGAGCATCAACACTCCAAAGCTTCCATTGGGCAGTTTGAATGATAATTTACTTTTTGGTTGGATGTTTAAGTTGCTCATCAAACCCAGTGGTTCAACCCATTTACCCTCCCCCTTTCAAAGATAGGTTGAGAATGCACTGCTAAGAAAACAAAAAGAGGCCCTCGGTGTGGATGCAAGTTGCCCGAATTTGTGTTCGAAATGACCACAATGTAACTTTCTATTGGGAAATATGCGCGGCCTGCCATCATGTAGTTAGTTACATGAGTGTCTATAGAAGGCTATGCATTTGTAATTATTTTATTTTCCACTGAGGAGGGCTTGGGGTGCTGACACTGTATCCCCAGGCACTAAATAGTAAGCTTAATTGCACAGAAGACAGTCAGGTATAAATTTGGTTCTACTGTTTGAATAATAGTGCATAGTAATACCCTCCCCGCCAGTATCAGAATTTCCAAACAACTATCTGATGTTAAATGCAAAGAATTTGAAACAGAAAAATATACATCAGGTTTTAGGCTACATCAACAGTATAGCTTTCCCTGTCAGTATTTGAAGGTGAGGGACATGGACTGTGCCTACAATAAATGCCTTAATTTTATACTGATGACAATACAGCTTGGAGGGGGGGTATTCTGATACTGTCTTTATTCATAGCTTTTGTTGACAAATCTCCTTGACCTTTGAAGAGATTGTCTCGTGATGAGAGGATTGTGCTGAGACTGTTTGATTGTTAGAATATGTGTAGTATCTATTTCACGTATATGTTTTTCTCCCTCCATAGCAAAGTGAGGAGCTGGAATTATTGTGGATCTCCAAGGACGTGAATCCGTTAATCGCTTGAAGGCCTCCATTACCTGCATTTAGCCTCCGCTACACAGCCACAGAGTACTAGAAATGATAATGTAATTCATTTCAATAGAGAACAATTAGAATAAAGAGAACTCCACGGAGGATGCACAAGTAGAATGGACTGTTTTCTGGGAAAAGGGGATTTTAAATAGCCGATGTCCATCACTAACAACCCAATGGGCACACCACGTAATTTCAATGTGGAGAATTGGGTAATATTTGGTAGATCGGTTGATTAATGAGATTTCAACTTATTTTTACCCACTTAAAAAAACTGCCTAAGGTTTGTTGAATTCCCAATGTGTTATCGCTATGCTTTGAACCAGCTAACAGCACACACAAATTGGAATGGAAAATATATGTCGGATTTTTGGTTTAGTTGTCAGCAAAATGTGTTAACACTGTGCTTTCAACCATTTAAAAGCACACCAAAGTTCAAATGGGAGTATAATGTCAGATATTTTAATTTATACAACAATTTAAGGTGTTGTCACTGTGCCTCAAATTATAGCTCAACCAAATGGCCTGGATTGCAATTGAGATTATTAAAGTACATGGTGAAAGTTCTCAATGCCATTTGAGATTCTGTGCAGATTATTATAGCAATTGTGAAGATTTTCACCCCCCTGCGACCCTGAACATGCACACTATGACTACATAAGTCATTTATTTTTCCAGTATCCTCAAAATGTAGCCAATGATGTGCTACTCATTTTAAGGTTATATAAATACAGTTACATTAGTTTCTAAGACAGTCTTAAAGGTATACTTCGGGATTTTGGCAATGAGGCCCTTTATCTACTTCCCCAGAGTAAGATGAACTATGATAGTCTTTATGTCTCTGCGTGCAGTTTGAAGGAAGTTGCTAACTAGCGCTAGTGCAATTGCTAATGTTAGACTTCCAGTCATTGCGCTAATGCTAGTTAGCATTGGACACAGACATAAAAATGGTATCCACAAGTTCATCTGACTCTGGGAAAGTAGATAAAGGGCCTCATTGCCAAAATCCTGAAGTATCCCTATAAGATTAGGCTATTTACCGTCTTACAAAAGTCAAATTGAATTGTGTTTGGTTGACGATGCAACTAAATAACAACATTTAAAGGAGATGTATCTACTGCTTGAATGGTTACATCTGAGCCACTGGCTTAATCCTATTTTTTACTTTTATTTTTGGTTGAGATGGAGACGTGAAACCATCGTATCATTTGTTAACTTGTTGACAATTTAATAGGCTGTGTACCATATTGCAAAAGTGACGTTAAAATGCGTTTGTCGTCAACGCAATAAAATATACGCTTTTGAAAGAGATGTATTTTCTGCTTGGATAGCTCCATATGTGCCACTTAGTGGCTTTATTTCCAGTTTGTTTACAAATGAATAATTGACATGTTGGATTCAAGTCTCCATTTCAACCAAAAATCTAAGTTAAAGAATAGAATGAAATCAAATCAAACTTTAAATGCACTTCTATAGTTTGATTTGATCCAAAACCATTCTTTAACATAGATTTTAGGTTGAGATGGAGACGTGAATCCAACATATTAATGATTAACTTGAAGACTACATTTGAAATCAACCAAAGCTTGAAGCCATTGGCCTATATGTATCGTCTATTTTTAGTTGAATCCTGGGTTGAATTGAAACAATAGCTGTTGATGACTTCCCAAATGCTGTATAGGCTTAAATAGAATAATTGATTGATAAAGTATGGTTATATTTCATTTGCTCTGTTGAACCTACTGTTTAGAATGACTTCGATAGCAACAGTTAATCTATTAAGTGTAGATTGTTCAACAATCATTCTCACAATAGAACTTTGGTAATAGTCAGTGACAAATATCAAGGCTAAGCAGGAATGGGAGACTGATGGGGTAGCTGTAGATTTATCAACTCTCTAGTAGGAGGTGCTGCCCAGACAATTTTTTATTTTTATAGTGGGTATTATGTTGAAGATCTAACGTTGTTTCAAAGGTACAAATTCAGCATATTTTATACAAGGTTTGTGTAACGGTTTTCTAGGTGTGAAGGAGAGTCGGACCAAACTGCAGCGTGTAGATTGCGATCCATGTTTAATAAAACGTAACACGAATCAAAACACAAACTCAACAAAAACAATAAACGTAATGAAAACCGAAACAGCCTAAACTGGTGCAAACTAACACAGAATAAGGACATCAAGACACTAAGGACAATCACCCACAAAACAACCAAAGAATATGGCTGCCTAAATATGGTTCCCAATCAGAGACAACGATAAACACCTGACTCTGAGAACCACTCCAAACAGCCATAGACTCTGCTAGATCACCCCACTAGCTACAATCCCACTATATACCAAAACCCCAAGACAAAAACACACCACAATACAAAAACCCCATGCCACACCCTGGCCTAACCCAATACATAAAGATAAACACAAAATACTTCGACCAGGGCGTGACAGAACCCCCCCCCCCTCCCCTAATGTGCGGACTCCCGAACGCAACTCAAAACAACAGGGAGGGTCCGGGTGGGCGTCTGTCCATGGTGGCGGCTCCGGCGCGGGACGCAGACCCCACTAAGTCATGTCCCAGTCCCCTCTCCTCGCGTCCCTGAATAGTCCACACTCGTCGCCGACCATGGCCTACTAGTCCTCACCCAGAACCCCACTGGACTGAGGAGCAGATCGGGACTGAAGGACAGCTCGGGACTGAGGGGAAGCTCGGGAGTGAGAGGAAGCTCGGGAGTGAGAGGAAGCTCGGGAGTGAGAGGAAGCTCGGGAGTGAGAGGAAGCTTAGGCAGACTGGCGGATCCTGGCAGACTGGCGGATCCTGGCAGACTGGCGGATCCTGGCAGACTGGCAGCTCTGGCTGCTTCATGCAGACTGACAGCTCTGACTGCTCCATGCAGGCTGGCAGCTCTGGCTGCTCCATGCAGGCTGGCAGCTCCATGCAGGCTGGCAGCTCCATGCAGGCTGGCAGCTCCTTGCAGACTGACAGCTCTGGCTGCTCCATGCAGACTGACAGCTCTGGCTGCTCCATGCAGACTGACAGCTCTGGCTGCTCCATGCAGATTGACAGCTCTGGCTGCTCCATGCAGACTGACAGCTCCATGCAGACTGGCAGATCCTTGCAGATTGGCAGCTCTGGCAGATCCTTGCAGACTAGCAGCTCCTTGCAGGCTGGCAGCTCCTTGCAGGCTGGAGGCTCTGGCTGCTTCATGCAGACTGACAGCTCCATGCAGACTGGCAGATCCTTGCAGATTGGCAGCTCTGGCAGATCCTTGCAGGCTGGCAGCTCCTTGCAGACTGGAGGCTCTGGCTGCTTCATGCAGACTGACAGCTCTGGCTGCTCCATGCAGACTGACAGCTCTGGCTGCTCCATGCAGACTGACAGCTCTGGCTGCTCCATGCAGACTGACAGCTCTGGCTGCTCCATGCAGACTGGCAGATCCTTGCAGATTGGCAGATCTGGCAGATCCTTGCAGACTGGAAGCTCCTTGCAGACTGGCAGCTCCTTGCAGACTGGCAGCTCTGGCTGCTCCATGCAGACTGACAGCTCTGGCTGCTCCATGCAGACTGACAGCTCTGGCTGCTCCATGCAGACTGACAGCTCCATGCAGACTGGCAGATCCTTGCAGATTGGCAGATCTGGTAGCTCCTTGCAGACTGGCAGCTCCTTGCAGACTGACAGCTCCTTGCAGACTGACAGCTCCTTGCAGACTGACAGCTCTGGCTGCTTCATGCAGACAGGAGACTCCAGCAGCGCTGTAGAGGAAGAAGGCTCTAGCTGTGCTTAACAGGCGGGAGGCTCCGGCAGCGCAGGCGAGGCGAGGGGCACTGTAGGCCTGATGGGTGGTGCTGGCACTGGTGGTACTGGGCCGAGGACACGCACAGGAAGCCTGGTGTGGGGAGCTGCTACCGGAGGGCTGGTGTGTGGAGGTGGCACAGGATGGGCTAGACCGTGAAGGCGTACTGGAGATCTTGAGAGCAGTGTTGGCACAGGACGTGCAAGGCTAGGGATGTGCACAGGAGGCCTGGTGCGTGAGGCTGGCACCAACTTCACCAGCCGACTAACACGCACCTCAGGATGAGTATGGAGCGCTGACCCAGGTGCCATCAAATCCTGATACATTCCGTCGGGCGAATTCCATGCAAAAAGCACCAACACAGCAACTCCCTCATTTCTCTCTCCTCCAATTTCCCCATTAACTCCTTCACAGTCTCTGCTTCGCTCACCTCCAACACCGGCTCTGGTCTCCTCCTTGGCTCCTCACGATAAACAGGGAGAGTTGGCTCAGGTCTGACTCCTGACACTGCCACTCTCTCCCTGAGTCCCCCCCCCCCCAAGAAATTTTTGGGGCTGACTCTCAGGCTTCCTTGCCAACCGTGTTCCCTCATATCGCCGGCTCCTCTCCGGCTGACTCTGCTCTCCTCGCTGCCTCCACCTGTTCCACCTTTGGGCGGCTACACTCCCCTGGTTTAGCCCAGGGTCCTCTCCCGTCGAGGATTTCCTCCCATGTCCAGAAATCCTTATTACGCATCTCCTCTTTGGGCTGCTCCTGCCTGTTGATACGCTGCTTGGTCCGTTTATGGTGGGTGATTCTGTAACGGTTTTCTAGGTGTGAAGGAGAGTCGGACCAAACTGCAGCGTGTAGATTGCGATCCATGTTTAATAAAACAACGTAACACGAATCAAACCACAAACGTAATGAAAACCGAAACAGCCTAAACTGGTGCAAACTAACACAGAATAAGGACAATCACCCACAAAACAACCAAAGAATATGGCTGCCTAAATATGGTTCCCAATCAGAGACAACGATAAACACCTGACTCTGATTGAGAACCACTCCAAACAGCCATAGACTCTGCTAGATCACCCCACTAGCTACAATCCCATTATATACCAAAATCCCAAGACAAAACACCACAATACAAAAACCCCATGCCACACCCTGGCCTGACCCAATACATAAAGATAAACACAAAATACTTCGACCAGGGCGTGACAGTTTGTCTGTGCTGAAAATTGGTTACCATGATGATGTAATCATGTGGTTGAAATTTTACCCTAAAAACAACAGTTGAGGACATTTTTCGAATCAAATATATTTTCCACATAGATTCCACAACACAATACGTTGACATTCACCAATTGCATAGAACAACTACTTGATTTAATCATTTTGTGCCCAGTGGGAATGTCACAAAGGGCTATGTGTAGAGGTTTCGATAACTCAGGGTCAAGGGCCTGTTCAGGGGGATGTAACGTTGCACAATGTCATTCAGATGTAGAACAAATATGGGTATTTCTCATAGAATAGGGAATCATGTAAGCTCCATTCATTCCATTTCTATCTGCATCTTTTACGTTCCACATCACTAAACACAGACCTAGTTGTTCTATTTGATTTGTCCCATGCCAGATTTGGTTGAATTGTGCTTGTGTGTAAAATGAATAAGCTCAATTGTTGAGCACGAAAGTTCCCAATAACAGCCCCAGGAATCAGTGGAAGAATAGAGGGCCAGCCATTTTACTTTACCATTAGGAGCTAGTAACACATATTTAGCAGGACCCGCTACAACATCTGCTAAACTTTATAATTGACCAATACAATTGGATTTGCTTTGATTTGTTGTAAAGTCATACTATTATAAGGGCAAATGGACCTCTGCTCTCTCACCTTTCATTTCTCTAACCTCTGGTGTCAATCATTGTTGTGCACCAGTCATGGATGAATCTGAGATATGCTATGAATTATGTAAAATAGCGATACATTACCCACAGCTAGATGTAACACAGGACCTGGAAAAATAATATGAATATAGTACATTGCCAAAAAGTGAAGTGAATCCTTCCAAGCTGGTCCCAAGGGTCAAACATCTTTATTTAAGCTTTTGATACAACTACTATAATTCACCAAATAAGAAACTGTACATAGTTCTTGCGTAGTTCCAACAGCACATTCCCTCTGTGTGATAACATTTTGAAGCTGATCTAATTTAAAGTGTAGTACACGTGTAGTAAAGAAGAATAGGGCTTTGCTCAAATTGTAGATTATGTTCAGTGCTGGTTTGGAAAGGGAAGTGTTGTCAACGAGCAGTGTGTGTGTGTGTGTGTGTGTGTGTGTGTGAAATGTTTTCAGTAAGAGTTTGAAGTTGTGTAGAGCTGAGAACTGGGCGACACTGGTGCAGGGGTGACCAATATTATTATAACTGCTATATGTAGTGCACTGAGTAACAGCAAAGAATAGATCCATGATCAAGATACAGTTGTAGAAAATAATGTTGAAACACAGGGATTTAAACATAGTATTGAATCAACAATTAATTAACTTATACATGACAAACATTGAGGGGTGTTTCAGAGTAGTCAGAAGCATTGTGTGGTGTTGTCACGGTCATCCTCCTCTTCATCTGAAGAGGAGAGGAGAGAAGGATCGGAGGACCAAAATGCTGCTTGGTAGGTGTTCATCATTAATTTTAATAAAGAAAACACTGAAACACTATACAAAAACAATAAATGAAATAACAACCGTGACGCTAATGCGAACTGTTCTGAAACAAGCAATCAACATAGACAATCACCCACAAACAAACAGTGCAACCCAGGCTACCTAAGTATGATTCTCAATCAGAGACAGCTAATGACACCTGCCTCTGATTGAGAACCATACTAGGCCGAAACATAGAAATCCCCAAATCATAGAAAATCAAACATAGACTGCCCACCCCAACTCACGCCCTGACCATACTAAATAATGAATACAAAACAAAGGAAATAAAAGTCAGAACGTCACAGGTGTGTATGGAAGGTGTGTGCATGCTACCTGTGGGTTGTAAATGTATCAGGTGAAGCAGCTTAAAAAATGTATGCTGTCTGTCTTCTGTGTGAGATCAGACGGACCTCTGTCTCTCTGGGCTTAGGGATGATACTGGAATAAGGAGAAGACATGTTTCCATGGTAACCAGGTGAGATAGTTTCTCCCCTCGACATCATCCCTTATTATGCTTTTTGTCCATTCTGCATTGATCCAGCATCTGAGTTTAAGCTTACCTAAAATGGATGGAATTAGATGCCAATCTTTCTAAAGGTCTTCTGATTTCTCGGAGGGGGGGGGGGGAAACATTGATTTTGGGGTGTAAGGTTGCTAAAGGTTGTTTACAAGGTTGCCAAAAATAAACAGTTTGTCATTTACCCAACATGCCAGAGCAGAGATATTTCATTGTTTCAGCTTTCTGTAAACCTCAGGTACATAAGAAAATGTAATTGATCCTCTCTGCCACCATGCCTTGCATCCAGAGCCATTTCATACTTCAGCCTTTATGAATTCTTCAACTACAGGGAACAGCTACTCCATTTCACGATGCACAAATACCCTCACATTTCTTCTGCCTCAAATCACTTACAAATTTAGGCCAGCGAACTGTGGCAATTTGTGACATTAGTGGATGAAAGCCAGGTCCCAACACCAGGAATTTCGTACCCCTGGACTAAGAGCTATGTAAAGTGGCTAGGGGCAGAAATAGATCCAGGCCAGCCACAGCAGTTGCTGGATCAGTAATATAATCTGCCGGTGTTGTACTGCTATCTACTGGTTAGAGAATGATATTACAAACCATCCATAGAAACTGTCCGATCCTGTACGTGAATGTTCTTTTTTCAAGATGAACGCACACAACAATGAAATCACACTGAAATCACACGGGGGCAGTGCAAGAAAGCCATTGGTAATGTGCATAATCAAGTTTCTTCCTACATCCCATAGCCTACTGTGAAGCCTGACTCACATGATAGCTGACCTGAGAAGATTCTGGGTTATCTGTGCCCAATCATTTTTGCACCATGTTTTGTGCTGCTACCATGTTGCGCTGCTGCTATGTTGTAATGCTACCATGTTGTTGTCATGTTGTGTTCCTATCATGCTGTGTTTTCATGTGTTACTGCCATGTTGTCATCCTAGGTCTCTCTTTTGTAGTGTGGTGTTGTTTCTCTTGTCGTGATGTGTGTTTTGTCCTATATTGTACATTATTTTTAATTTTTAATCCCAGCCCCATCCCTGCAGGAAGCATTTTGCTTTCTGGTAGGCCGTCATTGTTAATAAGAAGTTGTTCTTAACTGACTTGCCTAGTTAAATAAAGGTTAAATAAATAAATAAAATCAGGGTTATCTGATTAGCTTCAACTTGTCTTTCAACAGCTTATGTCTGTGTCATCCTGGTAGAGTGAGAAAGAGAGATAGAGCGAGAGAGAGAGAGAGAGAGAGAGAGAGAGAGAGAGAGAGAGAGAGAGAGAGAGGGAGAGAGAGAGAGAGAATGAAAGAAAGAAAGAAAATGCTCAGGGCTAAATTAATTTCCATGAATGAATTTGCTATTTAAAGACTTAGTTGAAGTCAGAAAATTGACATACACTTAGGTTGGAGTCACACATTTCTTGTTAACAAATTATAGTTCTGGCAAGTCGGTAAGGACATCTACTTTGTGCATGACACAAGTCATTTTTCCAACAATTGTTTACAGACAGATTATTTCACTGTATCACAATTCCAGTGGGTCAGAAGTTTACATACACTAAGGTGACTGGTCCTTTAAACAGTTTGGAAAATTCCAGAAAAATATGTCATGGCTTTAGAAGCTTCTGACAGGCTAAATTACATAATTTGAGTCAATTGGAGGAGGTGGACCTGTGGATGTATTTCAAGGCCTACCTTCATACTCAGTGCCTCTTTGCTTGACATCATGGGAAAATCAAAAGAAATCAGCCAAGACCTCAGATAAAAAAAATTGTAGACCTCCACAAGTCTGGTTCATCCTTGGGAGCAATTTCCAAACGCCTGAAGGTACCACTTTCATCTGTACAAACAATAGTATGCAAGTATAAACACTATGGGACCACTCAGCCGTCACACCGCTCAGGAAGGAGATGCGTTCTGTCTCCTAGAGAGGAATGTACTTTGGTGAAAAAAGTGCAAATCAATCCCAGAATAACAGCAAAGGACCTTGTGAAGATGCTGGAGGAAACAGGTACAAAAGTGTCTATATCCTCAGTTAAACGAGTCCTATATCGACATAACCTGAAAGCCCGCCCAGCAAGGAAGAAGCCACTGCTCCAAAACCGCCATTAAAAAAGCCAGACTACGGTTTGCAACTGCACATGGGGTCAAAGATCGTACTTTTTGGAGAAATGTCCTCTGGTCTGATGAAACAAAAATAGACCTGTTTGGCCATAATGACCATCGTTATGTTTGGAAGAAAAAGGGGTAGGCCGGCAAGCCGAAGAACACCATCCCAACCGTGAAGCACGGGGGTGGCAGCATCATGTTGTGGGGGTGCTTTGCTGCAGGAGGGACTGGTGCACTTCAGAAAATAGATTGCATGATGAGGCAGGAAAATTATGTGGATATTTTGAAGCAACATCTCAAGACATCAGTCAGGAAGTTAAAGCTTGGTTGCAAATGGGTCTTCCAAATGGACAACGACCCCAAGCCTACTTCCAAAGTTATGGCAAAATGGCTTAAAGACAACAATTTCAAGGTATTGGAGTAGCCATCACATTGAGCCTTGACCTCAATCCTATAGAAAATGTGTGGGCAGAACTGAAAAATTGTTTGCGAGCAAGGAGGCCTACAAACCTGACTCAGTTACACCAGCTCTGTCAGGAGGAATGGGTCAAAATTCACCCAATTTATTGTGGGAAGCTTGTGGAAGGCTCCCCGAAACGTTTGACCCAAGTTAAACAATTTAAAGGCAATGCTACCAAATACGAATTGAGTGCATGTAAATTTCTGACCCACTGGGAATGTGATGAAAGAAATAAAAGCTGAAATAAATCATTCTCTCTACTATTATTCTAACATTTCAGATTCTTAAAATAAAGTGGTGAGCCTAACTGACCTAAAACAGGGAATTTGTACTAAGATTAAATGTCAGAAATGGTGAAAACCTGAGTTTAAATGTATTTGGCTAAGGTGTATGTAAACTTCCGACTTAAACTGTATGTAATTTCTTCTGGCAGAGAAGTAATTTTTTTATCCCTTGCTTTTTCTGTTTCATCCCTTACTTTCTCAGTTCTTTCTCTAAATGAGTTGCTCTGGGGGGTTTATTGGACAAGTGGACCCTACTTTACAAGAGATAGTGGGGGAGCGAGGGACATGAAGAGAGCGAGACAGAGACAGAGACATAGTCTGTGTGTTTGTCTCTGTCACAATGAGAACTCTGTAGTTTTATGAATTCAGCTTACCAGTGTTATGACAGGGATTGCATCCCCTGCTGAGAATTGCTATACTCATCATGTCACCTGCTCTCCATTTAACCCTTCCATTCATATTCTAGTACCAATAATAAATATACTGGACAAAATTTAAACACAACATGTAAAGTGTTGGTCCCATGTTTCATGAGCTGAAATAAAATATTCCAGAAGTGTTCCATACGCACAAAAAGCTTATTTATCTACAATTTTGTGCACAAATTTGTTTATATCCCTGTTAGTGAGCATTTCTCCTTTTATTTATTTTTATTTTACCTTTATTTAACTAGGCAAGTCAGTTAACAACAAATTCTTATTTTCAATGACGGCCTAGGAACAAATGACCTTTGCCAAGGTAATCCATCCACCTGACAAGTGGGGTATATCAAGAAGCTAATTAAACAGCATGATCATTACACAGGTGCACCTTTTGCCGGGGACAATAAAATGCCACTCTAAAATGTGCAGTTTTGTCACACAATGCAACAGATGTCTTAAGTTTTGAGGGAACGTGCAATTGGCATGCTGACTCCAGGAACGTCCACCAGAGCTGTTGCCAGAGAATGTAATGTTCATTTCTCTACCATAAGCTGCATCAAATGTTGTTTTAGAGAATTTGTCAGTATGTCCAACCAGCTTCACAACTCCATGTGTACTGAAGTCCAGCGTCCTAACCGACTTCAGTGGGGTTATGCTCACCTTCCATGGCCACAAGCAAGCTGGAGAAGTGTGCTCTTCACGGATGAATCCTGGCTTCAACTGTACCGGGCAGATGGCAGACAGCATGTATGGCGTTGTGTGGGCGAGCGGTTTGCTGATGTCAATGTTGTGAACAGAGTGCCCCGTGGTGGTTGGGTTATGGTATGGGCAGGCATAAGCTACAGACAATGAACATAATCACATTTTATTAATGGCAATTTGAATTTACAGATATACTGTGACGAGATGAGGACCATTGTCGTGCCATTCATCCGCCGCCATGACCTCATGTTTCAGCATGATAATGTACGGCCCCATGTCACAAGGATCTCGGAAGCTGTCCCTGTTCTTCCATGGCCTGCATACAACATCAGGCAAATGGTGGTCACACCAGATACTGACTGGTTTTCTGATCCACACCCCTACATTTTTTAAAGGTATCTGTGACCAACAGATGCATGTCTGTATTCTCAGTCATGTGAAATCCATAGATTAGGGCAAAATTGATTTATTTAAATGAACTGATTTACTTATAGGAGCTGTAACTCAGTAAAATCTTTGAAATTGATGCATGTTGCATTTATATTTTTGTTCAGTATAGCATGTGATGTCCTTTGTTAAACTTTCAAATAACTTCTGTTCTAATGAATCACTGTGTGAGTTTGACTCCAGTATGAGGATGAGGCCCATTCACTTTCTGTAGAGAATGGAGGTGTACACTCCATTCAGTATTTCTTTGGAGTGAAGCAACATTTTTTAAATTTAGCTCTATAGTCCAGCATTTTATATTTGTTATAAAAGGTTTCATATGATGCAACAGTACAAAAGGTCAGTTGAGGATATTTTCATACATATATCATGACACAAGGCAAGTGAGCCATGTTTCCGTGAAGCAAAGAACGTTACAGTCTCCAGAGGGACATCAGAGACTGTAACGTTTTTTGCTTCACGGAAACATGGCTCACTCGAGAGACGCTAACGGAGTCGGTACAGCCAGCTGGTTTCTTCATGCATCGCGCTGACAGAAACAAACATCTTTCTGGTAAGAAGAAGGGTGGGGGCGTATGCCTTATGGTTAACGAGACGTGGTGTGATCACAACAACATACAGGAACTCAAGTCCTTCTGTTCACCTGATTTAGAATTCCTCACAGTCAAATGTCGACCGCATTATCTACCAAGGGAATTCTCTTCGATTACAATCACAGCTATATATATTCCCCCCCAAGCAGACACATCGATGGCCCTGAATAAATTCTATTTGACTCTTTGCAAACTGGAAACCACATATCCAGAGGCTGCATTCATTGTAGCTGGGGATTTTAACAAGGCTAATCTGAAAACAAGACTCCCTAAATTGTATCAGCATATCGATTGCACAACCAGGGCTGGTAAAACCTTGGATCATTGCTATTCTAACTTCCACGACGCATATAACGCCCTCCTTTCGGAAAAGCTGACCACGACTCCATTTTGTTGCTCCCTGCCTACAGACAGAAACTAAAACAAGAAGCTACTGCGCTCAGGTCTGTTCAACGCTGGTCCGACCAATCTGATTCCACGCTTCAAGACTGCTTCGGTCACGTGGACTGGGATATGTTCCGCATTGCTTCCAACAACAACATTGACAAATACACGGTTTCAGTGAGCGAGTTCATTAGAAAGTGCATTGAAGATGTCGTTCCCATAGCAATGATTAAAACATTCCCTAACCAGAAACCGTGGATTGATGGCAGCATTTGCGTGAAACTGGAAGTGCAAACCACTGCTTTTAACCAGGTGACCTGAAACATGACCGAATACAAACAGTGTAGCTATTCCCTCAGCAAGGCAATCAAACAAGCTAAGCGACAATATAGAGACAAAGTAGAGTCACAATTCAACAGCTCAGACACAAGAGGTATGTGGCAGGGTCTACAGTCAATCACGGATTGCAAAAAGAAAACCAGCCCCGTCTCGGACCAGGATGTCTTGCTCCCAGGCAGACAAAATAACTTTTTTGCCCGCTTTGTGGACAATACAGTGCCACTGACAAGGCCTGCAACCAAAACCTGCAGACTCTCCTTCACTGCAGCCAACGTGAGTAAAACATTTAAACGTGTTAACCCTCGCAAGGCTGCAGGCCCAGACTGCATCCCCAGCCGCGCGCCCTCAGAGCATGCGCAGACCAGCTGGCTGGTGTGTTTACGGACATATTCAATCAATCCTTATCCCAGTCTGTTGTTCCCACATGCTTCAAGAGGGCCACCATGGTCCCTGTTCCCAAGAAAGCTAAGGTAACTGAACTAAACGACTACCGCCCCGTAGCACTCACTTCCGTCATCATGAAGAGCTTTGAGAGATTAGTCAATAACCATATCACCTCCACCCTACCTGACACCCTAGACCCACTCCAATTTGTTTACCGCCCAAATAGGTCCACAGACGATGCAATCTCAACCACACTGCACACTGCCGTAACCCATCTGGACAAGAGGAATAACTATGTGAGAATGCTGTTCATCGACTACAGCTCGGCATTTAACACCATAGTACCCTCCAAACTCGTCATCAAGCTCGAGACCCTAGGTCTCGACCCCACCCTGTGCAACTGGGTACTGGACTTCCTGACGGGCCGCCCCCCAGGTGGTGAGGGTAGGTAACAACATCTCCACCCCGCTGATCCTCAACACTGGGGCCCCACAAGGGTGCGTTCTGAGCCCTCTCCTGTACTCCCTGTTCACCCACGACTGCGAGGCCATGCACGCCTCCAACTCAATCATCAAGTTTGCAGATGACACTACAGTGGTAGGCTTGATTACCAACAACGACGAGACGGCCTACAGGTAGGAGGTGAGGGCCCTCAGAGTGTGGTGTCAGGAAAATAACCTCACACTCAACGTCAACAAAACAAAGGAGATGATTGTGTACTTCAGGAAACAGCAGAGGGAGCACCCCCCTATCCACATCGATGGGACAGTAGTGGAAAGGGTCGTAAGTTTCAAGTTCCTCGGCGTACACATCACGGACAAACTGAATTGGTCCACCCACACAGACAGCGTCGTGAAGAAAGCTCAGCAGCGCCTCTTCAACCTCAGGAGGCTGAAGAAATTCGGCTTGTCACCAAAAGCACTCACAATCTTCTACAGATGCACAATTGAGAGCATCCTGTCGGGCTGTATCACCCCCTGGTACGGCAACTGCTCCGCCCACAACCGTAAGGCTCTCCAGAGGGTAGTGAGGTCTGCACAATGCATCACCAGGGGCAGAGTACCTGCCCTCCAGGACACCTACACCACCCGATGTCACAGGAAGGCCATAAAGATCATCAAGGACAACAACCAGCCGAGCCACTGCCTGTTCACCCCACTATCATCCAGAAGGCGAGGTCAGTACAGGTGCATTAAAGCAGGGACAGAGAGACTGAAAAACAGCTTCTATCTCAAGGCCATCAGACTGTTAAACAGCCACCACTAACATTGAGTTGCTACTGCCAACACACTGACTCAACTCCAGACACTTTAATAATGAGAATTGATGGAAATTGATGGAAAATATATCACTAGCCACTTTAAACAATGCTGCTTAATATAATGTTTACATACCCTACATTACTCATCTCATATGTATATGGGGCGGCAGGGTAGCCTAGTGGTTAGAGCGTTGGACTAAACCCCCGAGCTGACAAGGTACAAATCTGTCGTTCTGCCTCTGAACAGGCAGTTAACCCACTGTTCCCAGGCCGTCATTGAAAATAAGAATGTGTTCTTAACTGACTTGCCTGGTTAAATAAAGGTAAAAAAAAAATGTATATACTGTACTCTATATCATCTACTGCATCTTTATGTAAACATGTATCACTAGCCACTTTAACTATGCCACTTTGTTTACATACCCTACATCATATACTACACCATCCGGACCGGCCCGCTCCTCGCCCTCAGGCTGTCCTCCTGGCCGTCGTCGTCCTGCGGCTGGGGGGTTTACTGTCACACCTACCCCCGCTCCGTTGCATGACGTCCCCGGTCTACTACCAGCCATCACCTTAATTACTCTCCCTTTATTTAGCCCTCTGTAGCCTAAGTCATCAAGAAGTATTGGTTTGTGTTCACGTTCAGTACGCTTCTACTATTTTGCTTAACAGCCTTTTCTTATCATTAAATATTCTGCACCTGCTTCCTGTCTCCCAGCGTCTTCGTTGCTCCCTCCTCTCAGACTGGCTGCCAGATGCAAATCAAATCAAAGTTCAGTTCAAGAAATAGAGTTAAGAAAATATTTGTTTTATTATTTATTTTTTAAATAACAATATTGAGGCTATATACAGTCAATATGCGGGGGTACAGGTTAGTCGAGGTAATTTGTATAGTGAATATGCATAGATAATTAGCAGCGAGTAGCAGCAGTGTAAAAACAAAGAGGGGGGGGTCAATGTAGCTAGTCCTGGTGGCCATTTGATTAATTGTTCAGCAGTCTTTATGGCTTGAGGTAGAAGCTGTTAAGCCTTGCGGTAGCAGAGAGAACATTCTATGACTTGGGTGACTGGAGTCTTTGACCATTTTTTGGGCCTTCCTCAAACACAGCCTAGTATATACAGTAAGTAATGGATGTCAGGAAGCTTGCCAACAGTGATGTACTGGGCCGTCCACACTACCCACTGTAGCGGCTTACGGTCAGATGGTGAGTAGTTGCCATGTCAGGCGGTGATGCAACCGGTCAGGATGCTCTCGATGGTGCAGCTGTAGAACTGTTTGAGGATCTGGGAACCCATGCCGAACCTTTTCAGTCTCCTCAGGGGGAAAATGTGTTGTCATGTCCTCATCACAACTGTCTTGGTATGTTTGGACAATGATAGTTTGTTGATGATGTGGACAATAAGGAACTTGAAACTCTCGACCCACTCCACTTCAGCCCTGTCTATGTAAATTGGGCCTGTTCGGCCCTCCTTTTCCTATAGTCCACATTCAGCTCCTTTGTCTTGCTCTCATTGAGGGAACGGTTGTTGACCTGGCACCACACTGCCAGGCCTCTGACCTCCTCCCTATATCTTATTGTTATTGGTGATCAGGCCTACCACGGTGATCAGGCCTACCACGGTTGTGTCGTCAACAAACTTAATGATTGTGTTGGAGTTGTGCTTATCCACACAGTCGTGCGTGAACAGGGAGTAAAGTAGGGGACTAAGCACGCACCCCTGAGGGGCCCCAGTGCTGAGGACCAGTGTAGCAGATGTGTTGTTGCCTAACCTTCCCACCTGGGGAGGCCCGTCAGGAAGCCCTGGAACGTATTCCAGTCTGTGCTCGCAAAACAGTCCTGTAGCTTAGCATCCACGTGATCTGACCACTTCCATATCGAGCTAGTCACGGGTACTTCCTGCTTTAGTTTTTGCTTGTAAGCAGGAATCAAGAGGATAGAATTATGTTCAGATTTGCCAAATGGAGGGTGAGGGAGAGATTTGTATGTGTCTCTGTGTGTGGAGTAATGGTGGTCTTAAGTTTTATTTCCTTTGGTTGCACATGTGACATGCTGGTAGAAATGAGGTAAAACGGACTTAAGTTTGCCTACGTTGTCACAACAGGTTAAAGCCAGCTAGCTCTATATTATCCGTGTCGTCGTTTATCCACGTTTCGGTGAAACATAAGATATTACAGTTTTTTATGTCCTGTTGGTAGGATATTCTTAATCGTAGATCATCCAGTTTGTTTACCAATGATTACATGTTGGCCAATAATGCGGAGGCCCCGCCCTCAGCCCCCCTTTTCTCTGTCTATTCTTCATGCGGATTATGGGGATTTAGGCCTTGTCTCGACGAAGTGGTATATCCTTTGCGTCGCTCAATAAATAAAACATCTTTGTCCAGTTTGAGGTGAGTAAATGCTGTTCTGATGTCCAGAAGCTCTTTTCGGTCATAAAAGATGGTAGCAGCAACATTATGTACAAAATGAGTTACAAACAATGCAAAAAAAAATAAAAATAGCACAGTTGATTAGGAGTCCATAAAATGGCAGCCATCTCCACCAAGACCATTAGTCCAGTAAAAAAAAAACGAAAAAGCAAATTATTATGGTCAGTCAGCTGTGCCACACAAGTAATACAAAAATGTATCTATTATGACTGTGATCATATACCAAACACTTTTTAAATATACTTTCAAAATGGCTGTAGAAGAACATCATTGGCAGGGCAATTCAAGCATAGCCAATATGCAGGGACAATGTATTGGGCCTATAGCTTACTGCACAAACCTCATTCCTACAGAACTGTTTTAGTTGGTTAACATTCCACTGCATTGGGCGGTAAATCAGTGTCACACAGTGTTTCTTGGTAGTCTTAAACAAATCCATTTGGAAACAAAGTATACACCTCACACACATGGTTAAGGACGGAAAAAAAGGCACCATGTCAGATATTGAGTTGAAATGTATTCAATTTTGAGTTTGCCTCCCAAATGTACACTTTATATGCATCACAGAAAAATGACATATAACAAAAACGTTTTCCGTAGAAAAAAAATATGTTTATTCATTATGAAATTATGAAAAATATGAATAAGATTCCATCCATGAGGCCGCGAGATGGCAATTCAGTAATTTGCCTGCAAGAAAGGGTTTTAATGTTGCATAGGCTTACGTTTTTAAATAATATTTGATAAAAATATGAACTTTAGATCTCGGTTTGCGTTTTGACAGTAATCTTGACCACTGTTGTAGAGGAATGTATGTGTGTCTGTGTACGCGGTAGGGTGCGTGGGTGGTTATGTATGTGTGTGCCTGTGTATTCTGGAGGATGTGTTGCATTTAACCCAGCTCCAGCACTGTTTGATACCACACGTCTCACCTTATGATAAGAACATCAAAATATCTCTCTTCCCCCTCTCCCTTCTTTTTCCATATACACTCTTCCCCCTCTCCTCTTTCCCCCCTCTCTTCTGTTTCTATATACTCTCTTCCCCATCTACTCTTTTCCCTATCTCTTCTGTTTCCATATACTCTCTTCCCCCTCTCGTCTTTCCCCTCTCTTCTGTTTCCATATACTCTCTTCCCTCTCTCCTCTTTCCCCTCTCTCTTCTGTTTCCATATACTCTCTTCCCCCTCTCCTCATTCACCCCCTCTCTTCTGTTTCCATATACTCTCTTCCCCCTCTCCTCTTTCCCCTCTCTCTTCTTCTGTTTCCATATACTCTCTTCCCCCTCTCCTCTTTCCCCTCTCTCTTCTGTTTCCATATACTCTCTTCCCCCTCTCGTCTTTCCCCTCTCTTCTGTTTCCATATACTCTCTTCCCTCTCTCCTCTTTCCCCTCTCTCTTCTGTTTCCATATACTCTCTTCCCCCTCTCCTCATTCACCCCCTCTCTTCTGTTTCCATATACTCTCTTCCCCCTCTCCTCTTTCCCCCTCTCTTCTGTTTCCATATACTCTCTTCCCCCTCTCCTCTTTCCCCTCTCTCTTCTGTTTCCATATACTCTCTTCTCCCTCTCCTCTTACCCCTCTCTCTTCTGTTTCCATACACTCTCTTCCCCCTCTCTTCTTTCCCCTCTCTCTTCTGTTTCCATATACTCTCTTCCCCCTCTCCTCTTTCCCCTCTGTCTTCTGTTTCCATATAATCTCTTCTCCCCCCACCTCTTTCCCCTCTCCTCTGTTTCCATATACTCTCTTCCCCCTCTCCTCTTTCCCCTCTCTCTTCTGTTTCCATATACTCTCTTCCCCCTCTCCTCTTTCCCCTCTCTCTTCTGTTTCCATATACTCCCTTCCCCCTCTCCTCTTTCCCCTCTCTCTTCTGTTTCCATATACTCTCTTCCCCCTCTCCTCTTTCCCCTCTCTCTTCTGTTTCCATATACTCTTTTCCCCCTCTCCTCTTACCCCTCTCGCTTCTGTTTCCATACACTCTCTTCCCCCTCTCCTCTTTCCCCTCTCTCTTCTGTTTCCATATACTCTCTTCCCCCTCTCCTCTTTCCCCTCTCTCTTCTGTTTCCATATAATATCTTCCCCCTCTCCTCTTTCCCCTCTCTCTTCTGTTTCCATATACTCTCTTCCCCCTCTCCTCTTTCCCCTCTCTCTTCTGTTTCCATATACTCTCTTCCCCCTCTCTTCTTTCCCCTCTCTTCTGTTTCCATATACTCTCTTCCCCCTCTCCTCTCTCCCCTCTCCCTTCTGTTTCCATATACTCTCTCCCCCCTCTCCTCTTCCCCCCTCTCTTCTGTTTCCATATACTCTCTTCCCCCTCTCCTCTTTCCTCTCTCTCTTCTGTTTCCATATACTCTCTTCCCCCTCTCCTCTTTCCCCTCTCTCTTCTGTTTCCATATACTCTCTTCCCCCTCTCTTCTTTCCCCTCTCTCTTCTGTTTCCATAAACTCTCTTCCCCCTCTCCTCTTTCCCCTCTCTCTTCTGTTTCCATATACTCTCTTCCCCCTCTCCTCTTTCCCCTCTCTCTTCTGTTTCCATATACTCTCTTCCCCCTCTCTTCTTTCCCATCTCTTCTGTTTCCATATACTCTCTTCCCCCTCTCCTCTCTCCCCTCTCCCTTCTGTTTCCATATACTCTCTCCCCCTCTCCTCTTCCCCCTCTCTTCTGTTTCCATACACTCTCTACCCCCTCTCCTCTTTCCTCTCTCTCTTCTGTTTCCATATACTCTCTTCCCCCTCTCCTCTTTCCCCTCTCTCTTCTGTTTCCCCTGTTTCCATATACTCTCTTCCCCCTCTCTTCTTTCCCCTCTCTCTTCTGTTTCCATAAACTCTCTTCCCCCTCTCCTCTTTCCCCTCTCTCTTCTGTTTCCATATAATCTCTTCCCCCTCTCCTCTTTCCCCTCTCTCTTCTGATTCCATATACTCTCTTCCCCCTCTCCTCTTTCCCCTCTCTCTTCTGTTTCCATATACTCTCTTCCCCCTCTCTTCTTTCCCATCTCTTCTGTTTCCATATACTCTCTTCCCCCTCTCCTCTTTCCCCTCTCTCTTCTGTTTCCATAAACTCTCTTCCCCCTCTCCTCTTCCCCCCCTCTTCTGTTTCCATATACTCTCTTCCCCCTCTCCTCTTTCCCCTCTCTCTTCTGTTTCCATATACTCTCTTCCCCCTCTCCTCTTTCCCCTCTCTCTTCTGTTTCCATATACTCTCTTCTCCCTCTCCTCTTACCCCTCTCTCTTCTGTTTCCATACACTCTCTTCCACCTCTCCTCTTTCCCCTCTCCCCTGTTTCCATATACTCTCTTCCCCCTCTCCTCTTTCCCCTCTCTCTTCTGTTTCCATATACTCTCTTCCCCCTCTCCTCTTTCCCCTCTCTTCTGTTTCCATATACTCTCTTCCCCCTCTCCTCTTTCCCCTCTCCTCTGTTTCCATATACTCTCTTCCCCCTCTCCTCTTTCCCCTCTCTCTTCTGTTTCCATGTACTCTCTTCCCCCTCTCCTCTTTCCCCTCTCTCTTCTGTTTCCATATACTCTCTTCCCCCTCTCTTCTTTCCCCTCTCTTCTGTTTCCATATACTCTCTTCCCCCTCTCCTCTTACCCCTCTCTCTTCTGTTTCCATACACTCTCTTCCCCCTCTCCTCTTTCCCCCCTCTCTTCTGTTTCCATATACTCTCTTCCCCCTCTCCTCTTTCCCCTCTCTCTTCTGTTTCCATATACTCTCTTCCCACTCTCCTCTTTCCCCACTCTCTTCTGTTTCCATATAATCTCTTCCCCCTCTCCTCTTTCCCCTCTCTCTTCTGTTTCCATAAACTCTCTTCCCCCTCTCCTCTTTCCCCTCTCTCTTCTGTTTCCATATACTCTCTTCCCCCTCTCCTCTTTCCCCTCTCTCTTCTGTTTCCATATACTCTCTTCCCCCTCTCTTCTTTCCCATCTCTTCTGTTTCCATATACTCTCTTCCCCCTCTCCTCTCTCCCCTCTCCCTTCTGTTTCCATATACTCTCTCCCCCTCTCCTCTTCCCCCTCTCTTCTGTTTCCATACACTCTCTACCCCCTCTCCTCTTTCCTCTCTCTCTTCTGTTTCCATATACTCTCTTCCCCCTCTCCTCTTTCCCCTCTCTCTTCTGTTTCCATATACTCTCTTCCCCCTCTCTTCTTTCCCCTCTCTCTTCTGTTTCCATAAACTCTCTTCCCCCTCTCCTCTTTCCCCTCTCTCTTCTGTTTCCATATAATCTCTTCCCCCTCTCCTCTTTCCCCTCTCTCTTCTGATTCCATATACTCTCTTCCCTCTCCTCTTTCCCCTCTCTCTTCTGTTTCCATATACTCTCTTCCCCCTCTCTTCTTTCCCATCTCTTCTGTTTCCATATACTCTCTTCCCCCTCTCCTCTTTCCCTCTCTCTTCTGTTTCCATAAACTCTCTTCCCCCTCTCCTCTTCCCCCTCTTCTGTTTCCATATACTCTCTTCCCCCTCTCCTCTTTCCCCTCTCTCTTCTGTTTCCATATACTCTCTTCCCCCTCTCCTCTTTCCCCTCTGTCTTCTGTTTCCATATACTCTCTTCTCCCTCTCCTCTTACCCCTCTCTCTTCTGTTTCCATACACTCTCTTCCACCTCTCCTCTTTCCCATTTACATTACATTTTACATTTAAGTCATTTAGCAGACGCTCTTATCCAGAGCGACTTACAAATTGGTGCAATCACCTTATGACATCCAGTGGGACAGTCACTTAACAATAGTGCATCTAAAACTTAGGGGGGGTGGGGTGAGAGGGATTACTTAACCTATCCTAGGTATTCCTTAAAGAGGTGGGGTTTCAGGTGTCTCCGGAAGGTGGTGATTGACTCCGCTGTCCTGGCGTCGTGAGGGAGTTTGTTCCACCATTGGGGGGCCAGGGCAGCAAACAGTTTTGACTGGGCTGAGCGGGAGCTGTACTTCCTCAGTGGTAGGGAGGCGAGCAGGCCAGAGGTGGATGAACGCAGTGCCCTTGTTTGGGTGTAGGGCCTGATCAGAGCCTGGAGGTACTGAGGTGCCGTTCCCCTCACAGCTCCGTAGGCAAGCACCATGGTCTTGTAGCGGATGCGAGCTTCAACTGGAAGCCAGTGGAGAGAACGGAGGAGCGGGGTGACGTGAGAGAACTTGGGAAGGTTGAACACCAGACGGGCTGCGGCGTTCTGGATGAGTTGAAGGGGTTTAATGGCACAGGCAGGGAGCCCAGCCAACAGCGAGTTGCAGTAATCCAGACGGGAGATGACAAGTGCCTGGATTAGGACCTGCGCCGCTTCCTGTGTGAGGCAGGGTCGTACTCTGCGGATGTTGTAGAGCATGAACCTACAGGAACGGGCCACCGCCTTGATGTTAGTTGAGAACGACAGGGTGTTGTCCAGGATCACGCCAAGGTTCTTGGCGCTCTGGGAGGAGGACACAATGGAGTTGTCAACCGTGATGGCGAGATCATGGAACGGGCAGTCCTTCCCCGGGAGGAAGAGCAGCTCCGTCTTGCCGAGGTTCAGCTTGAGGTGGTGATCCGTCATCCACACTGATATGTCTGCCAGACATGCAGAGATGCGATTCGCCACCTGGTCATCAGAAGGGGGAAAGGAGAAGATTAATTGTGTGTCGTCTGCATAGCAATGATAAGAGAGACCATGTGAGGTTATGACAGAGCCAAGTGACTTGGTGTATAGCGAGAATAGGAGAGGGCCAAGAACAGAGCCCTGGGGGACACCAGTGGTGAGAGCGCGTGGTGAGGAGACAGATTCTCGCCACGCCACCTGGTAGGAGCGACCTGTCAGGTAGGACGCAATCCAAGCGTGGGCCGCGCCGGAGATGCCCAACTCGGAGAGGGTGGAGAGGAGGATCTGATGGTTCACAGTATCGAAGGCAGCCGATAGATCTAGAAGGATGAGAGCAGAGGAGAGAGAGTTAGCTTTAGCAGTGCGGAGCGCCTCCGTGATACAGAGGAGAGCAGTCTCAGTTGAATGACTAGTCTTGAAACCTGACTGATTTGGATCAAGAAGGTCATTCAGAGAGAGATAGCGGGAGAGCTGGCCAAGGACGGCACGTTCAAGAGTTTTGGAGAGAAAAGAAAGAAGGGATACTGGTCTGTAATTGTTGACATCGGAGGGATCGAGTGTAGGTTTTTTCAGAAGGGGTGCAACTCTCGCTCTCTTGAAGACGGAAGGGACGTAGCCAACGGTCAGGGATGAGTTGATGAGCGAGGTGAGGTAAGGGAGAAGGTCTCCGGAAATGGTCTGGAGAAGAGAGGAGGGGATAGGGTCAAGCGGGCAGGTTCTTCCCCCTCTCCTCTGTTGGGCGGCCGGCCGTCACAAGACGCGAGATTTCATCTGGAGAGAGAGGGGAGAAAGAGGTCAGAGCACAGGGTAGGGCAGTGTGAGCAGAACCAGCGGTGTCGTTTGACTTAGCAAACGAGGATCGGATGTCGTCGACCTTCTTTTCAAAATGGTTGACGAAGTCATCTGCAGAGAGGGAGGAGGGGGGAGGGGGCGGAGGATTCAGGAGGGAGGAGAAGGTGGCAAAGAGCTTCCTAGGGTTGGAGGCAGAAGCTTGGAATTTAGCGTGGTAGAAAGTGGCTTTAGCAGCAGAGACAGAGGAGGAAAATGTAGAGAGGAGGGAGTGAAAGGATGCCAGGTCCGCAGGGAGGCGAGTTTTCCTCCATTTCCGCTCGGCTGCCCGGAGCCCTGTTCTGTGAGCTCGCAATGAGTCATCGAGCCACGGAGCGGGAGGGGAGGACCGAGCCGGCCTGGAGGATAGGGGACATAGAGAGTCAAGGGATGCAGAGAGGGGAGGAGAGGAGGGTTGAGGAGGCAGAATCAGGAGATAGGTGGGAGAAGGTTTGAGCGGAGGGAAGAGATGATAGGATGGAAGAGGAGAGAGTCTCGGGGAGAGAGAGCGAAGGTTGGGACGGCGCGATACCATCCGAGTAGGGGCAGTGTGGGAGGTGTTGGATGAGAGCGAGAGGGAAAAGGATACAAGGCAGTGGTCGGAGACTTGGAGGAGTTGCAATGAGGTTAGTGGAAGAACAGCATCTAGTAAAGATGAGGTCGAGCGTATTGCCTGCCTTGTGAGTAGGGGGGAAGGTGAGAGGGTGAGGTCAAAAGAGGAGAGGAGTGGAAAGAAGGAGGCAGAGAGGAAAGAGTCAAAGGTAGACGTGGGGAGGTTAAAGTCGCCCAGAACTGTGAGAGGTGAGCCGTCCTCAGGAAAGGAGCTTATCAAGGCATCAAGCTCATTGATGAACTCTCCGAGGGAACCTGGAGGGCGATAAATGATAAGGATGTTAAGCTTGAAAGGGCTAGTAACTGTGACAGCATGGAATTCAAAGGAGGCGATAGACAGATGGGTAAGGGGAGAAAGAGAGAATGACCACTTGGGAGAGATGAGGATCCCGGTGCCACCACCCCGCTGACCAGACGCTCTCGGGGTGTGCGAGAACACGTGGGCGGACGAAGAGAGAGCAGTAGGAGTAGCAGTGTTGTCTGTGGTGATCCATGTTTCCGTCAGGGCCAAGAAGTCGAGGGACTGGAGGGAGGCATGGGCTGAGATGAACTCTGCCTTGTTGACCGCAGATTGGCAGTTCCAGAGGCTACCGGAGACCTGGAACTCCACGTGGGTCGTGCGCGCTGGGACCACCAGAGTAGGGTGGCCGCGGCCACGCGGTGAGGAGCGTTTGTATGGTCTGTGCAGAGAGGAGAGAACAGGGATAAACCGACACATAGTTGACAGGCTACAGAAGAGGCTACGCTAATGCAAAGGAGATTGGAATGACAAGTGGACTACACGTCTCGAGTTCAGAAAGTTAAGCTACGTAGCAAGAATCTTATTGACTAAAATGATTAAAATGATACAGTACTGCTGAAGTAGGTCAGCTGGCAGTGGGTGCGTTGTTGACACTACACTAATCAAGTCGTTCCGTTGAGTGTAATAGTTTCTGCAGTGTTGCTATTCGGGGCTAGCAGGCTAGCTAGCAGTGTTGTTTACGTTACGTTGCTTAAAAGAACGACAATAGATGGCTAGCGAACCTAGAAAATCGCTCTAGACTACACAATTATCTTTGATACAAAGACGGCTATGTAGCTAGCTAAGTAGCTAGCTACGATCAAACAAATCAAACCGTTGTACTGTAATGAAAATGAAGTGAAAATGTGATACAACCTGTGAATGCGACCGGGTAGTTGAGTTCTATACAGAAGACGTTGGCTAGCGTTGGCTAGCTGTTGGCTAGCTAGCAGAGTCACCTACGTTAAGGACGACAAATAGCTGGCTAGCTAACCTCGGTAAATTAAGATAATCACTCTAAGACTACACACTCTAAACCTAAACAACACAATTATCTTGGATACGATGATACGATGATACGAAGACAGCAAAGACAGCTATGTAGCTAGTTAACACTACACTGATCAAGTCGTTCAGTTGAGTGTAACAGTTTCTCCAGTGCAGCTAATCAGTGGACGTTAGCTAGCTGGCTAGTGAAGACTTTCCCCTCTCCTCTGTTTCCATATACTCTCTTCCCCCTCTCCTCTTTCCCCTCTCTCTTCTGTTTCCATATACTCTCTTCCCCCTCTCCTCTTTCCCCATTCTTCTGTTTCCATATACTCTCTTCCCCCTCTCCTCTTTCCCCTCTCCTCTGTTTCCATATACTCTCTTCCCCCTCTCCTCTTTCCCCTCTCTCTTCTGTTTCCATATACTCTCTTCCCCCTCTCCTCTTTCCCCTCTCTCTTCTGTTTCCATATACTCTCTTCCCCCTCTCTTCTTTCCCCTCTCTTCTGTTTCCATATACTCTCTTCCCCCTCTCCTCTTACCCCTCTCTCTGTTTCCATACACTCTCTTCCCCCTCTCTTCTCTTTCCCCCTCTCTTCTGTTTCCATATACTCTCTTCCCCCTCTCCTCTTTCCCCTCTCTCTTCTGTTTCCATATACTCTCTTCCCCCTCTCCTCTTTCCCCCTCTCTTCTGTTTCCATATACTCTCTTCCCCCTCTCCTCTTTCCCCTCTCTCTTCTGTTTCCATATACTCTCTTCCCCCTCTCCTCTTTCCCCTCTCTCTTCTGTTTCCATATAATCTCTTCACCCTCTCCTCTTTCCCCTCTCTCTTCTGTTTCCATAAACTCTCTTCCCCCTCTCCTCTTTCCCCTCTCTCTTCTGTTTCCATATACTCTCTTCCCCCTCTCTTCTTTCCCCTCTCTTCTGTTTCCATATACTCTCTTCCCCCTCTCCTCTCTCCCCTCTCCCTTCTGTTTCCATATACTCTCTCCCCCCTCTCCTCTTTCCCCCCTCTCTTCTGTTTCCATATAATCTCTTCACCCTCTCCTCTTTCCCCTCTCTCTTCTGTTTCCATAAACTCTCTTCCCCCTGTCCTCTTTCCCCTCTCTCTTCTGTTTCCATATACTCTCTTCCCCCTCTCCTCTTCCCCCTCTCCTCTTTCCCCTCTCTCTTCTGTTTCCATATACTCTCTTCCCCCTCTCCTCTTTCCCCCTCTCTTCTGTTTCCATATACTCTCTTCCCCCTCTCCTCTTATATACCTCTCTCTCTTCTGTTTCCATATACTCTCTTCCCCCTCTCCTCTTTCCCCTCTGTCTTCTGTTTCCATATACTCTCTTCCCCTCTCCTCTTTCCCCTCTCTCTGTTTCCATATACTCTCTTCCCCCTCTTCTTTCCCCTCTCTCTTCTGTTTCCATATACTCTCTTCCCCCCTCTCTCTTTCCCTCTGTTTCTTCTGTTTCCATATACTCTCTTCCCCCTCTCCTCTTTCCCCTCTCTCTTCTGTTTCCATATACTCTCCCCCCCTCTCCTCTCTTCCCTCTCTCTTCTGTTTCCATATACTCTCTTCCCCCTCTCCTCTTCCCCCTCTCTTCTGTTTCCATATACTCTCTTCCCCCTCTCCTCTTCCCCCTCTCTTCTGTTTCCATATACTCTCTTCCCCCTCTCCCTTTCCCCTCTCTCTTCTGTTTCTATACTCTCTCCCCCTCTCCTCTCTCCCCTCTCTTCTGTTTCCATATACTCTCTTCCCCCTCTCCTCTTTCCCCTCTCTCTTCTGTTTCCATATACTCTCTTCCCCCTCTCCTCTTTCCCCTCTCTTTCTGTTTCCATATACTCTCTTCCCCCTCTCCTCTTTCCCCTCTCCTCTGTTTCCATATACTCTCTTCCCCCTCTCCTCTTTCCCCTCTCTCTTCTGTTTCCATATACTCTCTTCCCCCTCTCCTCTTTCCCTCTCTCTCTTCTGTTTCCATATACTCTTCCCCTTCCCTTTCCCTCTCTTCCATATTTCCCCTCTCTTCTGTTTCCATACTCTCTCTTCCCCCTCTCCTCTTTCCCCTCTCTCTTCTGTTTCCATATACTCTCTTCCCCCTCTCCTCTTTCCCCTCTCTCTTCTGTTTCCATATACTCTCTTCCCCCTCTCCTCTTTCCCCTCTCTCTTCTGTTTCCATATACTCTCTTCCCCCTCCCCCTCTCTTCTGTTTCCATATACTCTCTTCCCCCTCTTCTCTCTTCTTCTGTTTCCATATACTCTCTCCCCCTCTCCTCTTTCCCCCTCTCTTCTGTTTCCATATAATCTCTTCCCCCTCTCCTCTTTCCCCTCTCTCTTCTGTTTCCATAAACTCTCTTCCCCCTCTCCTCTTTCCCCTCTCTCTTCTGTTTCCATATACTCTCTTCCCCCTCTCTTTCCCCCTCTCCTCTTTCCCCTCTGTTTCCATATACTCTCTTCCCCCTCTCCTCTTTCCCCCTCTCTTCTGTTTCCATATACTCTCTTCCCCCTCTCCTCTTTCCCCTCTCCTCTGTTTCCATATACTCTCTTCCCCCTCTCCTCTTTCCCTCTCTCTTCTGTTTCCATGTACTCTCTTCCCCCTCTCCTCTTTCCCCTCTCTCTTCTGTTTCCATATACTCTCTTCCCCCTCTCCTCTTTCCCTTCTGTTTCCATATCTCTCTCTTCTGTTTCCATATACTCTCTTCCCCCTCTCCTCTTTCCCCTCTCTCTTCTGTTTCCATATACTCTCTTCCCCCTCTCCTCTTTCCCCTCTCTCTTCTGTTTCCATATACTCTCTTCCCCCTCTCCTCTTTCCCCTCTCTCTCTGTTTCCATATACTCTCTTCCCCCTCTCCTCTTTCCCCCTCTCTTCTGTTTCCATATACTCTCCTCCCCCTCTCTCTTCCCCTCTCTCTTCTGTTTCCATATACTCTCTTCCCCTCTCCTCTTTCCCCTGTTTCCATATACTCTCTTCCCCCTCTCCTCTCTCCCCTCTCTCTTCTGTTTCCATATACTCTCTTCCCCCTCTCCTCTGTCCCCCTCTCTTCTGTTTCCATATACTCTCTTTCCCCTCCCTCTCTTTTCCCCTCTCTCTTCTGTTTCCATATACTCTCTTCCCCCTCTCCTCTTTCCCCTCTCTCTTCTGTTTCCATATACTCTCTTCCCCCTCTCCTCTTCCCCCTCTCTCTTCTGTTTCCATATACTCTCTTCTCCTCTTTCCCCTTTCCTGTTTCCATATACTCTCTTCCCCCTCTCCTCTTTCCCCTCTCTCTTCTGTTTCCATCTACTCTCTTCCCCCTCTCCTCCCTCTCTGTTTCCATATACTCTCTTCCCCCTCTCCTCTTTCCCCTCTCTCTTCTGTTTCCATATACTCCCCTCTTTCCCCTCTCCTCTCTCTTCCCCTCTCCTCTTTCCCCCTCTCTCTGTTTCCATATACTCTCTTCCCCCTCTCCTCTTTCCCCTCTCTCTTCTGTTTCCATATACTCTCTTCCCCTCTCCTCTTTCCCCTCTCTCTTCTGTTTCCATATACTCTCTTCCCCCTCTCCTCTTACCCCTCTCTCTTCTGTTTCCATATACTCTCTTCCCCCTCTCCTCTTTCCCCTCTCTCTTCTGTTTCCATATACTCTCTTCCCCCTCTCCTCTTTCCCCTCTCTCTTCTGTTTCCATATACTCTCTTCCCCTCCTCTCCTCTTTTCCATATACTCTCCCCCCTCTCCCTCTCTTCTGTTTCCATATACTCTCTTCCCCCTCTCCTCTTTCCCCTCTCTTCTGTTTCCATATACTCTCTTCTCTCTGTTTCCATATACTCTCTTCTCCTCTTTCCCCCTCTCTTCTGTTTCCATATAATCTCTTCCCCCTCTCCTCTTTCCCCTCTCTCTTCTGTTTCCATATACTCTCTTCCCCCTCTCCTCTTTCCCCTCTCTCTTCTGTTTCCATATACTCTCTTCCCCCTCTCTCCCCCTCTCTTCCCCCTCTCTCTTCTGTTTCCATATACTCTCTTCCCCCTCTCTCTTTCCCCCCTCTCTCTTTCCCCTCTCTTCTGTTTCCATATACTCTCTTCCCCCTCTCTGTTTCTCTTTCCCCCCTCTCTCTTCTGTTTCCATATACTCTCTTCCCCCTCTCCTCTTTCCCCTCTCTCTTCTGTTTCCATATACTCTCTTCCCCCTCTCCTCTTTCCCCTCTCTCTTCTGTTTCCATATACTCTCTTCCCCTCCTCTTTCCCCTCTTTCCCCTCTCTCTTCTGTTTCCATATACTCTCTTCCCCCTCTCCTCTTTCCCCTCTCTCTTCTGTTTCCATATACTCTCTTCCCCTCTCCTCTTTCCCCTCTCTCTCTGTTTCCATATACTCTCTTCCCCCTCTTTCCCTGTTTCCATCTCTCTCTGTTTCCATATCTGTTTCTTCCCTTCCCCCTCTCCTCTTTCCCCTCTCTCTTCTGTTTCCATATACTCTCTTCCCCTCTCCTCTTTCCCCTCTCTCTTCTGTTTCCATATACTCTCTTCCCCCCCTCTCCTCTTTCCCCTCTCTCTTCTGTTTCCATATACTCTCTTCCCCCCTCCTCTTCCCCCTCTCTCTTCTGTTTCCATATACTCTCTTTCCCTCCCTCTCGTCTGTTTCTATATACTCTCTTCCCCCTCTCCTCTTTCCCTTCTCTCTTCTGTTTCCATATACTCTCTTCCCCCTCTCCTCTTTCCCCTCTCTCTTCTGTTTCCATATACTCTCTTCCCCCTCTCCTCTTTCCCTCTCTCTTCTGTTTCCATATACTCTCTTCCCCCTCTCCTCCCCCTCTCTCTTCTGTTTCCATATACCTCTTCCCCTCTCTTCTGTTTCCATATACTCTCTTCCCCCTCTCCTCTTTCCCCTCTCTCTTCTGTTTCCATATACTCTCTTCCCCCTCTCCTCTTTCCCCTCTCTCTTCTGTTTCCATATACTCTCTTCCCCTCTCTCTCTTTCCCCTCTCTCTGTTTCCATATACTCTCTTCCCCCTCTCCTCTTTCCCCTCTCTCTTCTGTTTCCATATACTCTCTTCCCCCTCCTCTTTCCCCTCTCTCTTCTGTTTCCATATACTCTCTTCCCCCTCTCCTCTTTCCCCTCTCTCTTCTGTTTCCATATACTCTCTTCCCCCTCTTTTTCCCCTCTCCTTCTGTTTCCATATACTCTCTTCCCCCTCCTCTTTCCCCTCTCTCTTCTGTTTCCATATACTCTCTTCCCCCTCTCCTCTTTCCCTTCTCTCTTCTGTTTCCATATACTCTCTTCCCCCTCCTCTTTCCCCTCTCTTCTTTTTCCATATACTCTCTTCCCCTCTCCTCTTTTCTCTCTTCTGTTTCCATATACTCTCTTCCCCTCTCCTCTTTCCCCTCTCTCTTCTGTTTCCATATACTCTCTTCCCCCTCTCCTCTTTCCCCTCTCTCTTCTGTTTCCATATACTCTCTTCCCCCTCTCCTCTTCCCCCTCTCTCTTCTGTTTCCATATACTCTCTTTCCCCTCTCTCTTCTGTTTCTATATACTCTCTTCCCCCTCTCCTCTTTCCCCTCTCTCTTCTGTTTCCATATACTCTCTTCCCCCTCTCCTCTTTCCCCTCTCTCTTCTGTTTCCATATACTCTCTTCCCCCTCTCCTCTTTCCCCTCTCTCTTCTGTTTCCATATACTCTCTTCCCCCTCTCCTCTCTCTCTTCTGTTTCCATATACTCTCTTCCCCCTCTCCTCTTTCCCCTCTCTCTTCTGTTTCCATATACTCTCTTCCCCTCTCCTCTTTCCCCTCTCTTCTGTTTCCATATACTCTCTTCCCCCTCTCCTCTTTCCCCTCTCTTCTGTTTCCATACACTCTCTTCCCCCTCTCCTCTTTCCCCTCTCTTTCTGTTTCCATATAATCTCTTCTGTTTCCATATACTCTCCCCCTCTTTCCCCTCTCTCTTCTGTTTCCATAAACTCTCTTCCCCCTCTCCTCTTTCCCCTCTCTCTTCTGTTTCCATATACTCTCTTCCCCCTCTCTTCTTTTTCCCCTCTCTTCTGTTTCCATATACTCTCTTCCCCCTCTCCTCTCTCCCCTCTCCTTCTGTTTCCATATACTCTCTCCCCCTCTCCTCTTTCCCCCCTCTCTTCTGTTTCCATATAATCTCTTCCCCTCTCCTCTTTCCCCTCTCTCTTCTGTTTCCATAAACTCTCTTCCCCCTCTCCTCTTTCCCCTCTCTCTTCTGTTTCCATATACTCTCTTCCCCCTCTCCTCTTCCCCTCTTTCCTCTTCCCCTCTCTCTTTCCCCTCTGTTTCCATATACTCTCTTCCCCCTCTCCTCTTTCCCCCTCTCTTCTGTTTCCATATACTCTCTTCCCCCTCTCCTCTTTCCCCCTCTCTTCTGTTTCCATATACTCTCTTCCCCCTCTCCTCTTACCCCTCTCTCTTCTGTTTCCATATACTCTCTTCCCCCTCTCCTCTTTCCCCTCTCTTTCCCCTCTCTGTTTCCATATACTCTCTTCCCCCTCTCCTCTTTCCCTCTCTCTTCTGTTTCCATATACTCTCTTCCCCCTCTCCTCTTTCCCCTCTCTCTTCTGTTTCCATATTCTCTTCCCCCTCTCCTCTTTCCCCTCTCTCTTCTGTTTCCATATACTCTCTTCCCCCTCTCTTTCCCCTCTCTGTTTCCATATACTCTCTTCCCCCTCTCTCTTTCCCTTTCTCTTCTGTTTCCATATACTCTCTTCCCCCTCTCCTCTTTCCCCTCTCCTTCTGTTTCCATATACTCTCTTCCCCCTCTCCTCTTTCCCTCTCTCTTCTGTTTCCATATACTCTCTTCCCCCTTCCCCTTTTCCCTCTCTCTCTTCTGTTTCCATTCCCTTCCCCCTCTCTCCCCCTTCTTCTGTTTCCATATACTCTCTTCCCCCTCTCCTCTTTCCCCTCTCTCTTCTGTTTCCATATACTCTCTTCCCCCTCTCCTCTTCCCCCTCTCTTCTGTTTCCATATACTCTCTTTTCCCTCCCTCTTTCCCCCTCTCTTCTGTTTCCATATACTCTCTTCCCCCTCTCCTCTTTCCCCCATCTCTTCTGTTTCCATATACTCTCTTCCCCCTCTCCTCTTCCCCCTCTCTCTTCTGTTTCCATATACTCTCTTTCCCCTCTCTCGTCTGTTTCTATATACTCTCTTCCCCCTCTCCTCTTTCCCTTCTCTCTTCTGTTTCCATATACTCTCTTCCCCCTCGCCTCTTTCCCCTCTCTCTTCTGTTTCCATATACTCTCTTCCCTCTCTGTTTCCATATACTCTCTTCCCCCTCTCCTCTTTCCCCTCTCTCTTCTGTTTCCATATACTCTCTTCCCCCTCTCCTCTTTCCCCTCTCTCTTCTGTTTCCATATACTCTCTTCCCCCTCTCCTCTTTCCCCTCTCTCTTCTGTTTCCATATACTCTCTTCCCCCTCTCCTCTTTCCCCTCTCTCTTCTGTTTCCATATACTCTCTTCCCCATCTCCTCTTTCCCCCTCTCTTCTGTTTCCATATACTCTCTTCCCCCTCTCCTCTTTCCCCTCTCTCTTCTGTTTCCATATACTCTCTTCCCCCTCTCCTCTTTCCCCTCTCTCTTCTGTTTCCATATACTCTCTTCTCCCTCTCCTCTTTCCCCTCTCTCTTCTGTTTCCATACACTCTCTTCCCCCTCTCCTCTTTCCCCTCTCCCCTGTTTCCATATACTCTCTTCCCCCTCTCCTCTTTCCCCTCTCTCTTCTGTTTCCATATACTCTCTTCCCCCTCTCCCCCTTCCCCATATACTCTCTTCTGTTTCCATATACTCTCTTCCCCCTCTTCCCCCTCTTTCCCCTCTCTCTTCTGTTTCCATATACTCTCTTCCCCCTCTCTCTCCCCCTCTTCTCTCTCTTCTGTTTCCATGTTTCCATATACTCTCTTCCCCTCCTCTTTCCCTCTTTTCCCATATACTCTCTTCCCTCTCTGTTTCCATATACTCTCTTCCCCCTCTTTCTTTCCCCTCTCTTCTGTTTCCATATACTCTCTTCCCCCTCTCCTCTTTCCCTCTCTCTTCTGTTTCCATACACTCTTCTCTCTCTCTCTTATACTCTCTTCCCCTCTCTTCTGTTTCCATATACTCTCTTCCCCCTCTCCTCTTTCCCCTCTCTCTTCTGTTTCCATATACTCTCTTCCCCCTCTCCTCTTTCCCCTCTCTCTTCTGTTTCCATATACTCTCTTCCCCCTCTCCTCTCCTTCCCTCTTCCCCCTCTCCTCTTTCCCCTCTCTCTTCTGTTTCCATATACTCTCTTCCCCTCTCCTCTTTCCCCTCTCTCTTCTGTTTCCATATACTCTCTTCCCCCTCTCCCCTCTTTCCCCTCTCTCTTCTGTTTCCATATACTCTCTTCCCCCTCTCCTCTTTCCCCTCTCTCTTCTGTTTCCATCTCATATACTCTCTTCCCCCTCTCCTCTTTCCCCTCTCTCTTCTGTTTCCATACACTCTCTTCTTCCTTTCCCCTCTCTCTTTCCCCTCTCTTCCCCCTCTCCTCTTTCCCCTCTCTCTTCTGTTTCCATATACTCTCTTCCCCCTCTCCTCTTTCCCCTCTCTCTTCTGTTTCCATATACTCTCTTCCCCCTCTCTTCTTTCCCCTCTCTCTTCTGTTTCCATATACTCTCTTCCCCCTCTCCTCTTTCCCCTCTCTCTTCTGTTTCCATATACTCTCTTCCCCCTCTCCTCTTTCCCTCTCTCTTCTGTTTCCATATACTCTCTTCCCCCTCTCCTCTTTCCCCTCTCTCTTCTGTTTCCATATACTCTCTTCTCTCTTCTGTTTCCATATACTCTCTTCCCCCTCTCCTCTGTTTCCATATACTCTCTTCCCCCTCTCCTCTTTCTCTCTCTTCTGTTTCCATATACTCTCTTCCCCCCTCTCTCTTCTGTTTCCATCTTTCCCCTCTCTCTTCTGTTTCCATATACTCTCTTCCCCCTCTCCTCTTTCCCTCTCTCTCTTCTGTTTCCATATACTCTCTTCCCCCTCTCCTCTTTCCCCTCTCTCTTCTGTTTCCATATACTCTCTGTTTCCATATACTCTCTTCCCCCTCTCCTCTTTCCCCTCTCTCTTCTGTTTCCATATACTCTCTTCCCCCTCTCCCCCTTCTCTTCTGTTTCCCCTCTCTCTTCTGTTTCCATATACTCTCTTCCCCTTTCCTCTCCTGTTTCTTATACTCTCTTCCCCCTCTCCTCTTTCTGTTTCCATATACTCTCTTCCCCCTCTCCTCTTTCCCCTCTCTCTTCTGTTTCCATATACTCTCTTCCCCCTCTCCTCTTTCCCCTCTCTCTTCTGTTTCCATATACTCTCTTCCCCCTCTCCTCTTTCCCCTCTCTCTTCTGTTTCCATATACTCTCTTCCCCCTCTCCTCTTTCCCCTCTCTCTTCTGTTTCCATATACTCTCTTCTCCCTCTCCTCTTTCCCCTCTCTCTTCTGTTTCCATATACTCTCTTCCCCCTCCCTCTCTCTGTTTCCATATACTCTCTTCTGTTTCCTCCCCTTCTGTTTCCATATACTCTCTTCCCCATCTCCTCTTTCCCCCTCTCTTCTGTTTCCATATACTCTCTTCCCCCTCTCCTCTTTCCCCTCTCTCTTCTGTTTCCATATACTCTCTTCCCCCTCTCCTCTTTCCCCTCTCTCTTCTGTTTCCATATACTCTCTTCTCCCTCTCCTCTTACCCCTCTCTCTTCTGTTTCCATACACTCTCTTCCACCTCTCCTCTTTCCCCTCTCCCCTGTTTCCATATACTCTCTTCCCCCTCTCCTCTTTCCCCTCTCTCTTCTGTTTCCATATACTCTCTTCCCCCTCTCCTCTTTCCCCTCTCTTCTGTTTCCATATACTCTCTTCCCCCTCTCCTCTTTCCCCTCTCTTCTGTTTCCATATACTCTCTTCCCCCTCTCCTCTTTCCCCTCTCTCTTCTGTTTCCATATACTCTCTTCCCCCTCTCCTCTTTCCCCTCTCTCTTCTGTTTCCATATACTCTCTTCCCCCTCTCTTCTTTCCCCTCTCTTCTGTTTCCATATACTCTCTTCCCCCTCTCTGTTTCTTACCCTCTCTCTTCTGTTTCCATATACTCTCTTCCCCCTCTCCTCTTTCCCCTCTCTCTTCTGTTTCCATATACTCTCTTCCCCCTCTCCTCTTTCCCCTCTCTCTTCTGTTTCCATATACTCTCTTCCCCTCTCCTCTTTCCCCTCTTCTTCTGTTTCCATATACTCTCTTCCCCCTCTCCTCTTTCCCCTCTCTCTTCTGTTTCCATATACTCTCTTCCCCCTCTCCTCTTTCCCCTCTCTCTCTGTTTCCATATACTCTCTTCCCCTCTCTTCTCTCTTCTGTTTCCATATACTCTCTTCCCCCTCTCTCTTTCCCCTCTCTCTTCTGTTTCCATATACTCTCTTCCCCCTCTCCTCTTTCCCCTCTCTCTCTGTTTCCATATACTCTCTTCCCCCTCTCTTCTCCTCCCCCTCTCTCTCTCCTCTGTTTCCATACACTCTCTCCCCCTGTTTCCATATACTCTCTTCCCCCTCTCCTCTTTCCCCTCTCTCTTCTGTTTCCATATACTCTCTTTCTCCCCCTCTCCTCTTTCCCCTCTCTCTTCTGTTTCCATATACTCTCTTCCCCCTCTCCTCTTTCCCCTCTCTCTGTTTCCATATCTCTCTTCCCCTCTCTCTCTTTCCCCTCTCTCTTCTGTTTCCATATACTCTCTTCTCTTCCCCCTCTCCTCTCTGTTTCCATATACTCTTTCCCCTCTCTCTTTCTTCTGTTTCCATATACTCTCCCCCTTCCCCCTCTCTGTTTCCATCTTTCCCCCTCTCTCTTCTGTTTCCATATACTCTCTTCCCCCTCTCCTCTTTCCCCTCTCTCTTCTGTTTCCATATACTCTCTTCCCCCTCTCCCCTCTTCTGTTTCCATTCCTGTTTCCATTTCTCTCTTCCCCTCTCTCTTTCCCCTCTCTCTTCTGTTTCCATATACTCTCTTCCTCCTCTTTCCCCTCTCTCTTCTGTTTCCATATACTCTCTTCCCCCTCTCCTCTTTCCCCTCTCTCTTCTGTTTCCATATACTCTCTTCCCCCTCTCCTCTTTCCCCCCCTCTCTCTTCTGTTTCCATATACTCTCTTCCCCCTCTCCTCTTTCCCCTCTCTCTCTGTTTCCATATACTCTCTTCCCCCTCTCCTTTTCCCCTGTTTTCCATATACTCTCTTCCCCCTCTCCTCTTTCCCCTCTCTCTTCTGTTTCCATATACTCTCTTCCCCCTCTCCTCTTTCCCCTCCTTCTGTTTCCATCTCTCTCTCTCCTCTCTTCCCCTCTCTCTTCTGTTTCCATATACTCTCTTCCCCCTCTCCTCTTTCCCCTCTCTCTTCTGTTTCCATATACTCTCTTCCCCCTCTCCTCTTTCCCCTCTCTCTTCTGTTTCCATATACTCTCTTCCCCCTCTCCTGTTTCCATATACTTCCCCTCTCCCTCTCTCTGTTTCCATATACTCTCTTCCCCCTCTCCTCTTTCCCTCTCTCTTCTGTTTCCATATACTTCTCTTCCCCTCTCTGTTTCCATATACTTTCCCCTCTCTCTCTCTTCTGTTTCCATATACTCTCTTCCCTCTCTCTTTCCCTCTCTCTTCTGTTTCCATATACTCTCTTCCCCCTCTCCTCTTTCCCCTCTCTCTTCTGTTTCCATATACTCTCTTCCCCCTCTCCTTTTCCCTCTCTTCTGTTTCCATATACTCTCTTCCCCCTCTCCTCTTTCCCCTCTCTCTTCTGTTTCCATATACTCTCTTCCCCCTCTCCTCTTCCCCCTCTCTCTTCTGTTTCCATATACTCTCTTTCCCCTCTCTCTTCTGTTTCTATATACTCTCTTCCCCCTCTCCTCTTTCCCTTCTCTCTTCTGTTTCCATATACTCTCTTCCCCCTCTCCTCTTTCCCCTCTCTCTTCTGTTTCCATATACTCTCTTCCCCCTCTCCTCTTTCCCTCTCTCTTCTGTTTCCATATACTCTCTTCCCCCTCTCCTCTTTCCCCTCTCTCTTCTGTTTCCATATACTCTCTTCCCCCTCTCCTCTTTCCCCTCTCTCTTCTGTTTCCATATACTCTCTTCCCCCTCTCCTCTTTCCCCTCTCTCTTCTGTTTCCATATACTCTCTTCCCCCTCTCCTCTTTCCCCTCTCTCTTCTGTTTCCATATACTCTCTTCCCCATCTCCTCTTTCCCCTCTCTCTTCTGTTTCCATATACTCTCTTCCCCCTCTCCCTCTTTCCCCTCTCTCTTCTGTTTCCATATACTCTCTTCCCCCTCTCCTCTTTCCCCTCTCTCTTCTGTTTCCATATACTCTCTTCCCCCTCTCTCCCCCTCCTCTGTTTCCATACTCTCTTCCCCTCTCTTCTGTTTCCATACCTCTTCCCCCTCTCTCTTTCCCCTCTCTCCTGTTTCCATATACTCTCCCCCCTCTCCTCTTTCCCCTCTCTCTTCTGTTTCCATATACTCTCTTCCCCCTCTCCTCTTTCCCCTCTCTTCTGTTTCCATATACTCTCTTCCCCCTCTCCTCTTTCCCCTCTCTCTTCTGTTTCCATATACTCTCTTCCCCTCTCTCTTCCCTCTCTCTTCTGTTTCCATATACTCTCTTCCCCCTCTCCTCTTTCCCCTCTCTCTTCTGTTTCCATATACTCTCTTCCCCCTCTCCTCTTTCCCCTCTCTTCTGTTTCCATATACTCTCTTCCCCCTCTCCTCTTTTTCCCCTCTCTCTTCTGTTTCCATATACTCTCTTCCCCTCTCCTCTTTCCCCTCCTCTCTTCTGTTTCCATATACTCTCTTCCCCCTCTCCTCTTTCCCTCTCTTCTGTTTCCATTTCCATACTCTCTTCCCCCTCTCCTCTTTCCCTCTCTCTCTCTGTTTCCATATACTCTCTTCCCCCTCTCCTCTTTCCCCTCTCTCTTCTGTTTCCATATACTCTCTTCCCCCTCTCCTCTTTCCCCTCTCTCTTCTGTTTCCATATACTCTCTTCCCCCTCTCCTCTTTCCCCTCTCTCTTCTGTTTCCATATACTCTCTTCCCCCTCTCCTCTTTCCCCTCTCTCTTCTGTTTCCATATACTCTCTTCCCTCTCTCTCCTCTTTCCCCTCTCTCTTCTGTTTCCATATACTCTCTTCCCCCTCTCCTCTTTCCCCTCTCTCTTCTGTTTCCATATCTCTTCCACTCTCCCCCTCTTTCCCCTCTCCTTCTGTTTCCATATACTCTCCCCCCTCTCCTCTTTCCCCTCTCTGTTTCCATATACTCTCTTCCCCTCTCCTCTTTCCCCTCTCTCTCTGTTTCCATATACTCTCTTCCCCCTCTCCTCTTTCCCCTCTCTCTTCTGTTTCCATATACTCTCTTCCCCCTCTCCTCTTTCCCCTCTCTCTTCTGTTTCCATATACTCTCTTCCCCCTCTCCTCTTTTTCCCCTCTCTCTTCTGTTTCCATATACTCTCTTCCCCTCTCCTCTTTCCCCTCTCCTCTGTTTCCATATACTCTCTTCCCCCTCTTTCCCCTCTCTTTTCCCTCTCTCTCTCTGTTTCCATATACTCTCTTCCCCCTCTCCTCTTTCCCCTCTCTTCTGTTTCCATATACTCTCTTCCCCCTCTCCTCTTTCCCCTCTCTCTTCTGTTTCCATATACTCTCTTCCCCCTCTCCTCTTTCCCCTCTCCTCTGTTTCCATATACTCTCTTCCCCCTCTCCTCTTTCCCCTCTCTCTTCTGTTTCCATATACTCTCTTCCCCCTCTCCTCTTTCCCCTCTCTCTTCTGTTTCCATATACTCTCTTCCCCCTCTCCTCTTTCCCCTCTCTCTTCTGTTTCCATATACTCTCTTCCCCCTCTCCTCTTTCCCCTCTCTTTCTGTTTCCATATACTCTCTTCCCCCCCTCTCCTCTTTTCCCCTCTCTCTTCTGTTTCCATATACTCTCTTCCCCCTCTCCTCTTTCCCCTCTCTCTTCTGTTTCCATATACTCTCTTCCCCTCTCCTCCTTCCCCTCTCTTCTGTTTCCATATACTCTCTTCCCCCTCTCCTCTTTCCCCTCTCTCTTCTGTTTCCATATACTCTCTTCCCCCTCTCCTCTTTCCCCCTCTCTTCTGTTTCCATATACTCTCTTCCCCCTCTCCTCTTTCCCCTCTCTTCTGTTTCCATATACTCTCTTCCCCCTCTCCTCTTTCCCCTCTCTCTTCTGTTTCCATATACTCTCTTCCCCCTCTCCTCTTTCCCCTCTCTCTTCTGTTTCCATATACTCTCTTCCCCCTCTCCTCTTTCCCCTCTCTCTTCTGTTTCCATATACTCTTCCATTCCCCCTCTCCTCTTTCCCCTCTCTCCCCTCTCTTCTGTTTCCATATACTCTCTTCCCCTCTCCTCTTTCCCCTCTCTCTTCTGTTTCCATATACTCTCTTCCCCCTCTCCTCTTTCCCCTCTCTCTGTTTCCATATACTCTCTTCCCCTCTCCTCTTTCCCCTCTCTGTTTCCATATACTCTCTTCCCCCTCTCCTCTTTCCCCTCTCTCTTCTGTTTCCATATACTCTCTTCCCCCTCTCTTTCCCCTCTCTCTTCTGTTTCCATATACTCTCTTCCCCTCTCCTCTTTCCCCTCTCTCTTCTGTTTCCATATACTCTCTTCCCCCTCTCTCTCCCCCTCTCTTCTGTTTCCATATACTCTCTTCCCCCTCTTCTTTTCTCTTCTGTTTC
Organism: Oncorhynchus gorbuscha; assembly: GCF_021184085.1. NCBI lineage: Eukaryota > Metazoa > Chordata > Actinopteri > Salmoniformes > Salmonidae > Oncorhynchus > Oncorhynchus gorbuscha. The sequence continues at coordinate 37,516,378 of NC_060175.1, read as the reverse complement.
CATATACTCTCTTCCCCCTCTCCTCTTTCCCCTCTCTCTTCTGTTTCCATATACTCTCTTCCCCCTCTCCTCTTTCCCCTCTCTCTTCTGTTTCCATATACTCTCTTTCCCCTTCCCCCTCTCTTCCCCCTCTCCTTTTCCCCTCTCTTCTGTTTCCATATACTCTCTTCCCCCTCTCCCCCTCTCTTTCCCCCCCTCTCTCTCTCTCTCTGTTTCCATATACTCTCTTCCCCCTCTCCTCTTTCCCCTCTCTCTTCTGTTTCCATATACTCTCTTCCCCCCCTCTCCTCTTTCCCCTCTCTCTTCTGTTTCCATATACTCTCTTCCCCTCTCCTCTTTCCCCTCTCTCTTCTGTTTCCATATACTCTCTTCCCCCTCTCCTCTTTCCCCTCTCTCTTCTGTTTCCATATACTCTCTTCCCCCTCTCCTCTTTCCCCTCTCTCTTCTGTTTCCATATACTCTCTTCCCCCTCTCCTCTTTCCCCTCTCTCTTCTGTTTCCATATACTCTCTTCCCCCTCTCCTCTTTCCCCTCTCTCTTCTGTTTCCATATACTCTCTTCCCCCTCTCCTCTTTCCCCTCTCTCTTCTGTTTCCATATACTCTCTTCCCCCTCTTTCCCTTTCCCCTCTCTCTCTGTTTCCATATACTCTCTTCCCCCTCTCCCCTCTTTCCCCTCTCTCTTCTGTTTCCATTTCTCTCTTCCCCCTCTCCTCTTTCCCCTCTCTCTTCTGTTTCCATATACTCTCTTCCCCCTCTCCTCTTTCCCCTCTCTCTTCTGTTTCCATATACTCTCTTCCCCCTCTCCTCTTTCCCCTCTCTCTTCTGTTTCCATATTTCCACTCTCTTCCCCCTCTCCTCTTTCCCCTCTCTCTTCTGTTTCCATATACTCTCTTCCCCCTCTCCTCTTTCCCCTCTCTCTTCTGTTTCCATATACTCTCTTCCCCCTCTCCTCTTTCCCCTCTCTCTTCTGTTTCCATATACTCTCTTCCCCCTCTCCTCTTTCCCCTCTCTCTTCTGTTTCCATATACTCTCTTCCCCCTCTCCTCTCTCTGTTTCCATATACTCTCTTCCCCTCCATATACTCTTTCCCCCTCTCTTCTGTTTCCATATACTCTCTTCCCCCTCTCCTCTTTCCCCTCTTCTGTTTCCATATACTCTCTTCCCCCTCTCCTCTTTCCCCTCTCTCTTCTGTTTCCATATACTCTCTTCCCCCTCTCCTCTTTCCCCCCCTCTCTTCTGTTTCCATATACTCTCTTCCCCCTCTCCTCTTTCCCCTCTCTCTTCTGTTTCCATATACTCTCTTCCCCCTCTCCTCTTTCCCCTCTCTCTTCTGTTTCCATATACTCTCTTCCCCCTCTCCTCTTTCCCCTCTCTCTTCTGTTTCCATATACTCTCTTCCCCCTCTCCTCTTTCCCCTCTCTCTTCTGTTTCCATATACTCTCTTCCCCCTCTCCTCTTTCCCCTCTCTCTTCTGTTTCCATATACTCTCTTCCCCCTCTCCTCTTTCCCCTCTCTCTTCTGTTTCCATATACTCTCTTCCCCCTCTCTTCTTTTCCCCTCTCTTCTGTTTCCATATACTCTCTTCCCCCTCTCCTCTTTCCCCTCTCTTCTGTTTCCATATACTCTCTTCCCCTCTCCTCTTTCCCCCTCTCTTCTGTTTCCATATACTCTCTTCCCCCTCTCCTCTTTCCCCTCTCTCTTCTGTTTCCATATACTCTCTTCCCCCTCTCTGTTTCTTTCCCCTCTCTTTCCCCTTCTGTTTCCATATACTCTCTTCCCCCTCTCCTCTTTCCCCTCTCTCTTCTGTTTCCATATACTCTCTTCCCCCTCTTCCTCTTTCCCCTCTCTCTTCTTCTGTTTCCATATACTCTCTTCCCCCTCTCTCTCTTTCCCCTCTCTCTTCTGTTTCCATATACTCTCTTCCCCCTCTCCTCTTTCCCTCTCTCTTCTGTTTCCATATACTCTCTTCCCCCTCTCCTCTTTCCCCTCTCTCTTCTGTTTCCATATACTCTCTTCCCCCTCTCCTCTTTCCCCTCTCTCTTCTGTTTCCATATACTCTCTTCCCCCTCTCCTCTTTCCCCTCTCTCTTCTGTTTCCATATACTCTTTCCCCCTCTCCTCTTTCCCCTCTCTCTTCTGTTTCCATATACTCTCTTCCCCCTCTCCTCTTTCCCCTCTCTCTTCTGTTTCCATATACTCTCTTCCCCCTCTCCTCTTTCCCCTCTCTCTTCTGTTTCCATATACTCTCTTCCCCCTCTCCTCTTTCCCTCTCTCTTCTGTTTCCATATACTCTCTTCCCCCTCTCCTCTTTCCCCTCTCTCTTCTGTTTCCATATACTCTCTTCCCCCTCTCCTCTTTCCCCTCTCTCTTTCTGTTTCCATATACTCTCTTCCCCTCTCCTGTTTCTTTCCTCTTCCCTCCTCTTCCCCTCTCTCTCTGTTTCCATATACTCTCTTCCCCCTCTCCTCTTTCCCCTCTCTCTTCTGTTTCCATATACTCTCTTCCCCCTCTCCTCTTTCCCCTCTCTCTTCTGTTTCCATATACTCTCTTCCCCCCTCTCCTCTTTCTGTTTCCATATACTCTCTTCCCCCTCTCCTCTTTCTGTTTCCATATACTCTCTTCCCCCCATCTCCTCTTTCCCCCCTCTCTCTTCTGTTTCCATATACTCTCTTCCCCCTCTCCTCTTTCCCCTCTCTCTTCTGTTTCCATATACTCTCTTCCCCCTCTCCTCTTTCCCCTCTCTCTTCTGTTTCCATATACTCTCTTCCCCCTCTCCTCTTTCCCCTCTCTCTTCTGTTTCCATATACTCTCTTCCCCCTCTCCTCTTTCCCCTCTCTCTTCTGTTTCCATATACTCTCTTCCCCCTCTCCTCTTTCCCCTCTCTCTTCTGTTTCCATATACTCTCTTCCCCCTCTCCTCTTTCCCCATATACTCTCCCTCTCTCTTCTGTTTCCATATACTCTCTCTCCTCTTTCCCTCTCCTTCTGTTTCCATATACTCTCTCCTCTTTCCCCTCTCTGTTTCCATATACTCTCTCTGTTTCCATATACTCTCTGTTTCCCCTCTCTTCCCTCTTCTTTCCCCTCTCTCTTCTGTTTCCATATACTCTCTTCCCCCTCTCCTCTTTCCCCTCTCTCTTCTGTTTCCATATACTCTCTTCCCCCTCTCCTCTTTCCCCTCTCTCTTCTGTTTCCATATACTCTCTTCTGTTTCCCTCTCCTCTTTCCCCTCTCTCTTCTGTTTCCATATACTCTCTTCCCCCTCTCCTCTTTCCCCTCTCTCTTCTGTTTCCATATACTCTCTTCCCCCTCTCCTCTTTCCCCTCTCTCTTCTGTTTCCATATACTCTCTTCCCCCTCTCCTCTTTCCCCCCTCTCTTCTGTTTCCATATACTCTCTTCCCCCTCTCCTCTTTCTCTTTCTGTTTCCATATACTCTCTTCCCCCTCTCCTCTTTCCCCTCTCTCTTCTGTTTCCATATACTCTCTTCCCCCTCTCCTTCTGTTTCTCTTTCCCCTCTCTCTTCTGTTTCCATATACTCTCTTCCCCCTCTCCTCTTTCCCCTCTCTCTTCTGTTTCCATATACTCTCTTCCCCCTCTCCTCTTTCCCCTCTCTCTTCTGTTTCCATATACTCTCTTCCCCCTCTCCTCTTTCCCCTCTCTCTTCTGTTTCCATATACTCTCTTCCCCCTCTCCTTTCCCCTCTCTTTCTGTTTCCATATACTCTCTTCCCCCTCTCCTCTTTCCCCTCTCTCTTCTGTTTCCATATACTCTCTTCCCCCTCTCCTCTTTCCCCTCTCTCTTCTGTTTCCATATACTCTCTTCCCCCTCTCCTCTTTCCCCTCTCTCTTCTGTTTCCATATACTCTCTTCCCCCTCTCCTCTTTCCCCTCTCTCTTCTGTTTCCATATACTCTCTTCCCCCTCTCCTCTTTCCCCTCTCTCTTCTGTTTCCATATACTCTCTTCCCCCTCTCCTCTTTCCCCTCTCTCTTCTGTTTCCATATACTCTCTCTCTCCCCCTCTCCTCTTTCCCCTCTCTCTTCTGTTTCCATATACTCTCTTCCCCCTCTCCTCTTTCCCCTCTCTCTTCTGTTTCCATATACTCTCTTCCCCCTCCTCTTTCCCTCTCTTCTGTTTCCATATACTCTCTTCCCCCTCTCTCTTTCCCCTCTCTTCTGTTTCCATATACTCTCTTCCCCTTTCCTCTCCTCTTTCCCCTCTCTCTTCTGTTTCCATATACTCTCTTCCCCCTCTCCTCTTTCCCCTCTCTCTTCTGTTTCCATATACTCTCTTCCCCCTCTCCTCTTTTCCCCTCTCTCTTCTGTTTCCATATACTCTCTTCCCCCTCTCCTCTTTCCCCTCTCTCTTCTGTTTCCATATACTCTCTTCCCCCTCTCCTCTTTCCCCCCCTCTCCCCTTCTGTTTCCATATACTCTTCTTCCCCTCTCCTCTTTCCCCCTCTCTCTTCTGTTTCCATATACTCTCTTCCCCCTCTCCTCTTTCCCCTCTCTTCTGTTTCCATATATCTCTCTTCCCCTCCTCTCCCCTCTTTCCCTCTCTTCCCCTCTCTGTTTCCATATACTCTCTTCCCCCTCTCCTCTTTCCCCTCTCTCTTCTGTTTCCATATACTCTCTTCCCTCTCCTCTTTCTCCTCTCTCTTCTGTTTCCATATACTCTCTTCCCCCTCTCCTCTTTCCCCTCTCTCTTCTGTTTCCATATACTCTCTTCCCCCTCTCCTCTTTCCCCTCTCTCTTCTGTTTCCATATACTCTCTTCCCCCTCTTTCCCCTCTTTCTGTTTCCATATACTCTCTTCCCCCTCTCCTCTTTCCCTCTCTCTCTTCTGTTTCCATATACTCTCTTCCCCCTCTCCTCTTTCCCCTCTCTCTCTGTTTCCATATACTCTCTTCCCCCTCTCCTCTTTCCCCTCTCTTCTGTTTCCATATACTCTCTTCCCCCTCTCCATCTCTTCTGTTTCTCTTCTGTTTCCATATACTCTCTTCCCCCTCTCCTCTTTCCCCTCTCTCTTCTGTTTCCATATACTCTCTTCCCCCTCTCCTCTTTCCCCTCTCTCTCTGTTTCCATATACTCTCTTCCCCCTCTCCTCTTTCCCCTCTCTCTTCTGTTTCCATATAGTCTCTTCCCCTCTCCTCTTTCCCCTCTCTCTTCTGTTTCCATATACTCTCTTCCCCCTCTCCTCTTTCCCCTCTCTCTGTTTCCATATACTCTCTTCCCCTCTCTTTTCCCTCTCTCTTCTGTTTCCATATACTCTCTTCCCCCTCTCCTCTTTCCCCTCTCTTCTGTTTCCATATACTCTCTTCCCCCTCTCCTCTTTCCCCTCTCTCTTCTGTTTCCATATACTCTCTTCCCCCTCCCCCTCTTCTTTCCCCTCTCTTCTGTTTCCATATACTCTCTTCCCCCTCTCCTCTTTCCCCTCTCTCTTCTGTTTCCATATACTCTCTTCCCCCTCTCCTCTTTCCCCTCTCTCTTCTGTTTCCATATACTCTCTTCCCCCTCTTTCCCCTCTCTCTTCTTTTCCCCTCTCTCCCCTTCTGTTTCCATATACTCTCTTCCCCCTCTCCTCTTTCCCCTCTCTTCTGTTTCCATATACTCTCTTCCCCCTCTCCTCTTTCCCCTCTCTCTTCTGTTTCCATATACTCTCTTCCCCCTCTCCTCTTTCCCCTCTCTCTTCTGTTTCCATATACTCTCTTCCCCCTCTCCTCTTTCCCCTCTCTCTTCTGTTTCCATATACTCTCTTCCCCCTCTCCTCTTTCCCCTCTCTCTTCTGTTTCCATATACTCTCTTCCCCCTCTCCTCTTTCCCCTCTCTCTTCTGTTTCCATATACTCTCCCCTCTCCTCTTTCCCCTCTCCTCTGTTTCCCCTCTCCCCCTCTCTGTTTCCATTTCCATACTCTCTTCCCCCTCTCCTCTTTCCCCTCTCTCTCTCTGTTTCCATATACTCTCTTCCCCCTCCCTCTTTCCCCTCTCTCTTCTGTTTCCATATACTCTCTTCCCCCTCTCCTCTTTCCCCTCTCTCTTCTGTTTCCATATACTCTCTTCCCCCTCTCCTCTTTCCCCTCTCTCTTCTGTTTCCATATACTCTCTTCCCCCTCTCCTCTTTCCCCTCTCTCTTCTGTTTCCATATACTCTCTTCCCCCTCTCCTCTTTCCCCTCTCTCTTCTGTTTCCATATACTCTCTTCCCCCTCTCCTCTTTCCCCTCTCTCTTCTGTTTCCATATACTCTCTTCCCCCTCTCCTCTTTCCCCTCTCTCTTCTGTTTCCATATACTCTCTTCCCCCTCTCCTCTTTCCCCTCTCTCTTCTGTTTCCATATACTCTCTTCCCCCTCTCCTCCCCCTCTCCTTCTGTTTCCCTCTCTCTTCTGTTTCCATATACTCTCTTCCCCCTCTCCTCTTTCCCTCTCTCTTCTGTTTCCATATACTCTCTTCCCCCTCTCCTTTCCCCTCTCTCTTCTGTTTCCATATACTCTCTTCCCCCTCTCTCTTTCCCCTCTCTCTTCTGTTTCCATATACTCTCTTCCCCCTCTCCTCTTTCCCCTCTCTCTTCTGTTTCCATTTCCCCCCTCTCTCTTTCCCCTGTTTCCATATACTCTCTTCCCCCTCTCTTCTTTTTCCCCTCCCCTCTCTTCTGTTTCCATATACTCTCTTCCCCCTCTCCTCTTTCCCCTCTCTCTTCTGTTTCCATATACTCTCTTCCCCCTCTCCTCTTTCCCCTCTCTCTTCTGTTTCCATATACTCTCTTCCCCCTCTCCTCTTTCCCCTCTCTCTTCTGTTTCCATATACTCTCTTCCCCCTCTCCTCTTTCCCCTCTCTCTTCTGTTTCCATATACTCTCTTCCCCCTCTCCTCTTTCCCTCTCTCTTCTGTTTCCATATACTCTCTTCCCCCTCTCCTCTTTCCCCTCTCTCTTCTGTTTCCATATACTCTCTTCCCCCTCTCCTCTTTCCCCTCTCTCTTCTGTTTCCATATACTCTCTTCCCCCTCTTCCCCTCTCTCTCTGTTTCCATATACTCTCTTCCCCCTCTCCTCTTTCCCTCTCTCTTCTGTTTCCATATACTCTCTTCCCCCTCTCCTCTTTCCCCTCTCTCTTCTGTTTCCATTTCCATACTCTCTTCCCCCTCTCCCTCTCTTCTCTCTCTCTTCTGTTTCCATATACTCTCTTCCCCCTCTCCTCTTTCCCCTCTCTCTTCTGTTTCCATATACTCTCTTCCCCCTCTCCTCTTTCCCCTCTCTCTGTTTCTGTTTCCATCCCCTACTCTCTTCCCCTCTCTGTTTCCATATACTCTCTTCCCCCTCTCCTCTTTCCCCTCTCTCTTCTGTTTCCATATACTCTCTTCCCCCTCTCCTCTTTCCCCTCTCTCTTCTGTTTCCTGTTTCCACTCTCTTCCCCCTCTCCTCTTTCCCCTCTCTCTTCTGTTTCCATATACTCTCTTCCCCCTCTCCTCTTTCCCCTCTCTCTTCTGTTTCCATATACTCTCTTCCCCCTCTCCTCTTTCCCCTCTCTCTTCTGTTTCCATATACTCTCTTCCCCTCTCCTCTGTTTCCATATACTCTCCCCCTCTCTCTGTTTTCCATATACTCTCTTCCCCCTCTCCTCTTTCCCCTCTCTCTTCTGTTTCCATATACTCTCTTCCCCCCCTCTCCTCTTTCCCCTCTCTCTTCTGTTTCCATATACTCTCTTCCCCCTCTCCTCTTTCCCCTCTCTCTTCTGTTTCCATATACTCTCTTCCCCCTCTCCTCTTTCCCCTCTCTCTTCTGTTTCCATATACTCTCTTCCCCCTCTCCTCTTTCCCCTCTCTCTTCTGTTTCCATATACTCTCTTCCCCCTCTCCTCTTTCCCCCTCTCTTCTGTTTCCATATACTCTCTTCCCCCTCTCCTCTTTCCCCTCTCTCTTCTGTTTCCATATACTCTCTTCCCCCTCTCCTCTTTCCCCCTCTCTTCTGTTTCCATATACTCTCTTCCCCCTCTCCTCTTTCCCCTCTCTCTTCTGTTTCCATATACTCTCTTCCCCCTCTCCTCTTTCCCCCCTCTCTCTTTCCTCTGTTTCCATATACTCTTCCCCCTCTCCTCTTTCCCCTCTCTTCTGTTTCCATATACTCTTCCCCCTCCTCTCCCTCTGTTTCTGTTTCCATATACTCTCTTCCCCCTCTCCTCTTTCCCCTCTCTCTTCTGTTTCCATATACTCTCTTCCCCCTCTCCTCTTTCCCCTCTCTCTTCTGTTTCCATATACTCTCTTCCCCCTCTCTCTCTTCTCTTTCCCCTCTCTCTTCTGTTTCCATATACTCTCTTCCCCCTCTCCTCTTTCCCCTCTCTCTTCTGTTTCCATATACTCTCTTCCCCCTCTCCTCTTTCCCTCTCTCTTCTGTTTCCATATACTCTCTTCCCCCTCTCCTCTTTCCCCTCTCTCTTCTGTTTCCATATACTCTCTTCCCCTCTCTCTCTTTCCCCTCTCTCTTCTGTTTCCATATACTCTCTTCCCCCTCTCCTCTTTCCCCTCTCTCTTCTGTTTCCATATACTCTCTTCCCCCTCTCCTCTTTCCCCTCTCTCTTCTGTTTCCATATACTCTCTTCCCCCTCTCCTCTCTTTCTGTTTCCATATACCTCTCTTCCCCTTCTCTTTCCCCTCTCTCTTCTGTTTCCATATACTCTCTTCCCCCTCTCCTCTTTCCCCTCTCTCTTCTGTTTCCATATACTCTCTTCCCCCTCTCCTCTTTCCCCTCTCTCTTCTGTTTCCATATACTCTCTTCCCCCTCTCCTCTTTCCCCTCTCTCTTCTGTTTCCATATACTCTCTTCCCTCTCCTCTTTCCCCTCTCTCTTCTGTTTCCATATACTCTCTTCCCCCTCTCCTCTTTCCCCTCTCTCTTCTGTTTCCATATACTCTCTTCCCCCTCTCCTCTTTCCCCTCTCTCTTCTGTTTCCATATACTCTCTTCCCCCTCTCCTCTTTCCCCTCTATCTTCTGTTTCCATATACTCTCTTCCCCCTCTCCTCTTTCCCCTCTCTCTTCTGTTTCCATATACTCTCTTCCCCTTTCCCCTCTCTCCTCTTTCCCCCTCTCTCTTCTGTTTCCATATACTCTCTTCCCCCTCTCCTCTTTCCCCTCTCTCCTTCTGTTTCCATATACTCTCTTCCCCCTCTCCTCTTTCCCCCTCTCTTCTGTTTCCATATACTCTCTTCCCCCCCCTCTCCTTCTGTTTCCCCTCTCCCCTCTTCTGTTTCCATATACTCTCTTCCCCCTCTCCTCTTTCCCCTCTCTCTTCTGTTTCCATATACTCTCTTCCCCCTCTCCTCTTTCCCCTCTCTCTTCTGTTTCCATATACTCTCTTCCCCCTCTCCTCTTTCCCTCTCTCTTCTGTTTCCATATACTCTCTTCCCCCTCTCCTCTTTCCCCCTCTCTGTTTCCATATACTCTCTTCCCCCTCCCTCTTTCCCCTCTCCTCTGTTTCCATATACTCTCTCTCTTCTGTTTCCATATACTCTCTTCCCCCTCTCCTCTTTCCCCTCTCTCTTCTGTTTCCATATACTCTCTTCCCCCTCTCCTCTTTCCCCTCTCTCTTCTGTTTCCATATACTCTCTTCCCCCTCTCTCTTTCCCCCTCTCTTCTGTTTCCATATACTCTCTTCCCCCTCTCCCCTTTCCCTTCTCTTCTGTTTCCATATACTCTTTTCTCCCTCTTCTCTCTTCTCCATCGCTCCAGATTGTTGAGGAGCTGTCATCTTTCCCGCGCATCTGCAGGGGCGGATCAAAGAGGGGCGGGTGGAGAGAGAGAGAGGGAGAGGAAGTGTGTCTGTTTTGGGATAAAAGAGAGGACACGGTGTCTCTCTAACACAGATTCAAATCTCAACAACAGATGTGTATTGAAGAGTAGCTTCAGCTTCTATAAACCTGTTCCTTTGTACCTTCGTATCCCAAACTTAGGGAACACTCGATTTAAAAATGGGGTCGCAAAAGAAACTAAACTAAACATTTTAAATCGTGCTTGGTTCTTAGACCCTTGTTACGTCAGAAACCTCAGGTAGCTGCTGGAAGCGGTTGTAATAAACAGAGTGGTTTCTGTTTTCTTCCCACAAATATGGCTCTATCCGTTGAATGGTTTAAGCTACAAAATATTATGACCTCATCACTGAAAGATAGGACTCTCAGGAATATGCATGTGTGTTTCCCTTTACAATGTCCACAACTTGCACAGGGCCTATTAGAACAGAATGGAAAAGACCAAGCACTAAATCAGACTGAGGGAAAAAGAACATCTCAGAAGATCATACAAAATGATCTTCCTAACTTCCCAATACCTTTCTGATTCTGATTTTGTCGTGGAAATATTCAGTCAATAATATTTCCCAAATACCGGAGTTTGTGAGTTCAAATAGACTTTATTACAAAGTAACATGAAGCAACTGTCATGTATTGTCACATATTGTCATGTCTTGTCCCTGTGCTTTCTCTTCTATTCGTTTCCCCCTGCTGGTCTTATTAGGTTTCTTTCCCTCTCTCTATCCCTCTCTCTCTCTCTCTATCGTTCCGTTCCTGCTCCCAGCTGTTCCTCATTCTCCTAACGACCTTGTTTACTCTTTCACACCTGTCCCCTATTTTGCCCTCTGATTAGGTCTCTATTTCTCTCTCGGTTTCTGCCTCTGTCCTTGTCCGATTCTTGTTTGCTGTTTGCTGTGTTCTTGTTCCGTCCTGTCGTGTTTTGCCTTCATCAGATGCTGCGTGTGAGCAGGTGTCTCTGTCAGCTACGGCCCGCGCCTACCCGAAGGGACCTGCAGTCTGTTGCCGCCTATCCTGCAATTCCCCTCTACAACTAGAGGATTTCTGTTTTCCCCGTTTGGACATTTCCTGTTAAGGATTGAGGATTATGTTATTTCTGTTTGGACTTAAATAAACTCAGTTTCTGTTAAGTCGCTTTTGGGTCCTCACTCACCTGCATAACACAACTGCCTCTCCAGCCTCAGAACACACTTTTTATACAGTTTTCATCCTTACGTCACACACACAGTAACTCCTCTTTATGTTAATGATTAATCTCCTCTGGCATTTAGCCACCATTATCTTTTTGTCTTGCACCAATTTTTTAGCTTGGTTTCACATTAGGGCATAGATTCCATTGGTGGCGTAACCATAGCAACAGTGAACAGGCCATAGCAAGGGTACAAAAATAAACAGACATGCACACTCCCAAGGCAGGTGCATGTCTAATGGTGCTTAAGTAATACAAACCTATGCTCCTAATGCACGTCTAATGAACCTCACTGGACTAGGTAATGGCTTCCTTAGCCCAATGACCTAGACACACATATAGACTGCACTTATTCTGCTTACTACTTACTCTAAGATGTATAATGTGCACACATGTAATGGAAAATTCCCAATAATTTCAGTCACTTAAAACCATACTTCCTTCAGATTGAAATACTTTCAAAATTATTGTCAGACTGATTTGTAATAGACTGTCATAGCTCCAATTTAAAATCCAAAATCCAAAAGTATTGCATAGTTATTTTTACATGGTGGGGTCAGAATTTGTTTTTAATATCAAAATGGGGTCGCGGACATAGCCAGGGGAAGTAGGGGTGCTGAGGGTGCTGCAGCACCGCCTAAATTACAATACAAAGATAAATAATATATATATATATTTTTTAATGTCACCAAATTAGTGCACTAGGCCTTTATTATTCCTGCATGAGCGATGGAAAATAATAGTCAGCAGAGCGAGGAGCAAAGTACCACACCCCCCCTCGAAAAATACTCATCAGCAGAAAAATTCCCTTCAGGAGAACCAACCGCATAATGCTGTCTGTTGTTGAGTGTTCTGATTGATCCTGATTTATGACAGTGGGAAGCTAACCCATGTCCTTATGGATGTATAGAGGTTTGGGATAAAACACTGAACTCAATTTCAACAGTTCTTTATTGAGAAACTTTAAATAACATTAAATAACCACACAAGTATGCTCTTTGTTAAAAACAGTGTTGAGTGTTAAAACCAGAACAGCGCTTAAAAAGATAAAAGCATAATCTATAGTGAACTGGGGAAGAAGAAGGGGAATAGACAGTAGAGAGAGAGAGAGAGAGAGAGAGAGAGAGAGAGAGAGAGAGAGAGAGAGAGAGAGAGAGAGGACCCTTCAACTATACAGCTTTGATACATTAACGATTCAAACTAACATGAATCCTGTTAACTAAACAAACAATGCAACAGCAATCCTCAGTGGGGGGCCATCATAGATGGATGATGGATCTCGTTTCTCTCTTTTCCCCTAAATGCTAATTCACCCATCCATAAATCCCACCTGCTGAGCACAAACTGGTTGAATCAACATTGATTCAATGTAATTTGTCAACAAATTGTGACATGGAATCTACTTGGAAAATAAATAAAAATAAAATGTTATTTGTCTCATGCCTAATACAACAGGTGAAATGCTTACTTTACAAGCCCTTTACCAACAATTTTTGAAATATAACAAATAATTAAGGAGAAAAAATAAAGTAACAGTAGGGAGGCTATATACAGAGTCAATGTGCGGGCTACCGGTTACCCGAGGTAATTGAGGTAAGGCGTACATGTAGGTAGAGGTAAAGTGACTATGCATGATAATAAACAGAGAGTAGCAGCAGCAAAAAAATGGGGAGTGGGGTGGGGACAACGCAAATAGTCCGGTTAGCCATTTGATGAACTGTTCAAGAGACTTATGGCTTGGGGGTAGAAGTTGTTCAAGAAAAAATCTTTGTCCAGAAGTTATTTTCAGGCATAAGAGACAGCAGCAGCAACATTATGTACAGAATAAGTTTAAAAATAAGTTGCAAACTACGCAAAATGTTTTACAAAATAGCACAGCTGGTTAGGAACAAGTAAAACGGTAGACATCCGTTCCGGCACCAATACATTGGATTTGTAAACATTTGTATTTTGAGGGTGAAATTTAAACCACAGGATTATGTAATCATGGTAACCAATTTTCAACATAGAGAGACCTTGTATACAATGTTGAATTTGTACCTTTGAAGCTATGTCATATCTTTAATATTCCATCCAATATCAGAAAACAATTATAGACTGGGCAGACCCTCCTACTGGAGAGTTGATCTATCTTCAGCTATCCCTTTGGTCTCCCATTCAGGGTTTTAACCTAATGCAACCCTGCTTAGCTTTGATAATTGTCACTGACTACTACCAATGTGCTGTCATAACCAATGTGCTATCACTTAACACATAAATAGTTTCACTGTTGCTATCGAAGCCATTCCAAAGGGGTGAGAAGTGGGTGCGAGGGTGGTGCTGTGAGCTTATTCAAGATACTCTTTGAAGAGGTAGGGTTTCAGATGTTTTCGGAAGATGGGCAGGGAAGCTGGTTCCACCATTGGTGTGCCAGGACAGAGAAGAGCTGGGCTCAGCCGGAGCGGACCCTCCCATATGGGTGGGATAGCTAAGTGATCAGAGGTGGCTGAACGGAGTGCACAGGTTTATTATTTAAAAAAAATGTATTTAACTGGCTGGGGTATAGGGTTTGAGCATAGCCTGAAGGTAGGGAGGGGCAGTTCCATAGGCAAGTACTATAGTCTTGTAGTGGATGCGAACTTCAACTAGAAGCCAGTAGTGTGTGGAGGAGTGGGGTGACATCTGAGAACTTGGGAAGGTTGAACCCCAGGCGGGCTGTTTTGGATAAGTTGCTTTGCACTCTGGGAGGGGGACACTGTGGAGTTTTCAACCGTGATGGAGAGGCAGGCCGACCCAGGGAGGAAGAGCAGCTCCGCCTTGTCGAGGTTGAGCTTGAGGAGGTGGCCGACACCCAAGTTGAGATATCTGCCAGGCATGCAGGCCACAATCTGGGTGTCAGAAAGGGGGAATGAGAAAAGTAGTTGAGTGTCATCCGTAAAATAGGAGAGACCATGTGATGATATGACAGAGCCAAGTGATTTGGTGTATAGAGAGGAGAGGGCCTAGAACCGAGCCCTGGGGGACACCAGTCATGAGAGTACGTGATACTGACACAGATCCTCTCCAAGTCACCTGGTAGCAGCGGCCTGCCAGGTAGGACGCAATCCAAGAGTGTGCTGAACATGAGACGCCCAGCTCTGAGAGGGTGGAGATGAGAATTGGATGGTTCACAGTGTCAAAGGCAGCAAATAGATTTAGGTGGATGAGAACAGAGGAGAGAGATTTTGCTTTGGCAGTAAGGAGAGCCTCTGTGACACAGAGAAGAACAGTCACGGAAGGGTGACCCGCCTTGAAGCCTGACTGAACGGGATATGATAGTAGGTGCCAGGCGCACCGGTTTGAGTGTCTCAAGAACTGCAATTTGTATCAAGAATGGTCCACCACCCAAAGGACATCCAGCCAACTTTACACATTTGTGGGAAGTATCGGAGTCAGCATGGGCCAGCATTCCTGTGGAACGCTTTCGACACCTTGTAGTCCATGCGCCGCTGAATTGAGGCTGTTCTGAGGGTTAAAGGGTTGCAATTCAATATTAGGAAGGTGTTCCTAATGTTTTGTACACTCAGTGTATTTGGGTAGCATGTGAGATGGAGGAGGAGATGTTTGTGTAGTGTAGTGTAGTGGTCCCTGGTGCCACTAGGTGTCATCCTTGGAGTTGTTCACTGGAACTAAAGGATCATTACCCCTTTCTGACTGACTTGGACTGCTGTGCCTTGGTCAGGATGATTATTCAATATCTACTTAAAATGGGATAGAAGAAGTTTTCACTGTATTAGCAAAACATAGAATAGGAAACAGATACAAAGAGGAATTAAAATCCTTTCTATAATCTGGTGTTCAGAGTTAGCCCCAAGCTCTTTCCTGGCTGACTCACTGTTCAAAGACTGAGTTAGCAAAGATGTCACATTTACCCGTACACAAACTCACACAGTTTGACAGTCAGCTACTGTAGCACACTAGAGCTAGGGCAAAAAATATGTAAAAAGGACAGTATAACTGTCTAAATCAGTGTGTCCTATATAAGAATACTCCTGGGGGATGAGTATGGATCCCAGACACCTACTGTATATACTGTAGGTCTCGCTCTCTCTCTCTCTCTGTGTGTGTGTGTGTGTGTCTGTGTCTGTGTGTGTGTGTGTGTGTCTGTGTGTGTGTGTGTCTGTGTGTGTGTGTGTGTGTGTGTGTGTGTGTGTGTGTGTGTGTGTGTGTGTGTGTGTGTGTGTGTGTGTGTGTGTGTGTGTGTGTGTGTGTGTGTGTGTGTGTGTGTGTGTGTGTGTGTGTGTGTGTGTGTGTGTGTGTGTGTGTGTGTGTGTGGAGTCACACAGACTCAGATACAATCCATCTCCACTGTCTTGCAGTGTGTGTAATTATAAATGGCCTCCTCCACAGATTTCATCATCCCGGTGTGAGTTTGTGTACTTGTGTTTGTGGGTCTTAAAGAGACCTCTCTCTCTCTCTCTCTCTCTCTCTCTCTCTCTCTCTCTCTCTAGCTTCCTTACCCTCGGTTATTCCATTTAGCACGCCCTGCCTCTCTTGTCTTTCTTTCCCTCCCTATTCCACCCTCCCATCCCTCTCCACTTTTTAATAGCTTTTTTGTTGTTGCCTAAAACAGACACTATCAGTCAGTAATGTCTAGAGACAGTCTGTGTGAGTGTGTGTGCCCTGTATCAAGCTGCTCTGCATGTTTACCTAGGCAGTTACACTGTCATTATGTCTCTTGCATACCTAGACTGTGTGATGGTGTGTGTGTGTGTGCTATCTATTTAAAAGAATATGTATATTTTTCTGCATATCTAAGCATACCTCTTGAGCTGTTTGTATCCTCCTGACTGGTGATCCTTTTAAAAAAAAAGAAACTAAATATGCTTCTCTGCATCTCTGCTGAAATCTGGGTAAAATATTGAACAGAATGTGGATCTTATTCAGTACATTTAGCTATTGCTTGCTTTTCAAAAGTCTACCAAACTTGCCAGCAGGTATTCCAGCTAAGACAATTAGACAAACGAGCTACTCTAACTTGACTGATACCCTGAAATAGCTTCTTGGTAGCTAGTTATGAGGTTGGGAGGTTGGGAACCTATATGGGCTGGTTAAAGACAACTTGATAAAAGTGGCTAGTAGCATTGCAGAGAAAACAAACAATCCTCAAAAAATGTAATGCCCTGTGTGTGTGTGTGTGTGTGTGTGTGTGTGTGTGTGTGTGTGTGTGTGTGTGTGTGTGTGTGTGTGTGTGTGTGTGTGTGTGTGTGTGTGTGTGTGTGTGTGTGTGTGTGTGTGTGTGTGTGTGTGTGTGTGTGTGTGTGTGTGTGTGTGTGTGTGTGTGTGTGTGTGTGTGTGTGTGTGTGTGTGTGTGTGTGTTGTGTTTAGTAGAAACACATGCACAGAGACAGCACTCAAACTCTTCAGTTCACATAGATTGTATGTGGAAGGTTTGATAGTTACTCAATTTGAGAGTGTGAGGAGTGGGGAAATTTAAAAGATGAAACATTCTCATTTGCTCAATACAGAAAAAAGTCCTGTCAGAACAACTGTCATACCTTCGCTATGTCGCAAAATGTTTTCGTGATTATGAAGTCATGTAAGAACCAGAAGGAATTACAAGTCAACATGACACACTGTCCATCATTTAATAACGTTGAAGTCATACTTCTGCTTCAAAACCAGGAAACGTTAATGAAGAACAAGTTCCGTCAGCTAGCTTTAAATAACAAGATACATCCATCAATGTCGCTATCAGATTCAGTTATTGCATGTTCAGTGTGCTGGAACTCACACTACAGGCATCTCTGCTTCTACTGCTTGGAGTAGTTTGAGAAATAGCAGTATTTTGTGTGTGAGTGCATGTGTGTGTGTGTAGCGTGCACTGAGGGAGTTTTCTCATGGAGCTAATATAGTGCAATAAAGAAAGTCTGCTTGCCTGTATTTGCATAGAGGAACAGCCCTTATTTTATCTGCAGATCTATTATAGGCAGATAGGACTCTACCGTGTAGTTCATTATAACTCTCTCTCTGTGTGTGTGTGTGTGTGTGTGTGTGTGTGTGTGTGTGTGTGTGTGTGTGTGTGTGTGTGTGTGTGTGTGTGTGTGTGTGTGTGTGTGTGTGTGTGTGTGTGTGTGTGTGTGTGTGTGTGTGTGTGTGTGTGTGTGTGTGTGTGTGTGTGTGTGTGTGTGTGTGTGTGTTTTGCTCAGAGAGTGATGTATCGAACCAATCGCTGAGTGACGTCTCATACATCATTTTTATTGCAGCATATTGCCCCCAACCCTCTCCTTCCCTCTTTCCCTCTTTCTCACTCTTGTTCCCCCTCTCTCTCTTTCCCTCTTCTTTCGCTATTTATGGAGCACATTGTAGAAAATAATTTTCATGACACTTTGTAATTCTCAGAGACAAAGAGGTTCCGTGTCACTTTTTTGATAGTCTGGAATGTGTTAGGTGGGAAAACAGTCTAACACATCAAATTCTTTATTATTATTATTTTAACCTTTATTTAACTAGGCAAGTGAGTTAAGAACACATTCTTCTATACAATGACGGCCTACCCTGGACAAACCCGGAATACACTGGGCCAATTGCGCGCCACCCTATGGGACTCCCAATCACGAGATATGAGCCAGGGTGTCTGTCGTGACACCTTTAGCACTGAGTTGCAGTGTCTTAGACCACTTCATCCCCGTTATACTGAGTATAAAAATATATTTTGGCAAGTCACCTCTACAGTATTGTGTTGTATGTTATAAGCTCCCACACAGACTTAGATACTGAAAGAAAAAGAGAAATCAGGAAAAGTGGATGCATCTCACTTCTGTGGTCAGAGTGAAAAATCGGATACTATTTTGTTGAAGTTGGAAACAGAATAATGACAGGACATAGCGTTAGGTTCAGTATCAACCAGTTATCAATTGCTCTGCTGGCCTTGCTGAATGAGGTGAATCAGGTGAATCAGGGGAATCAAGTGCTGGATTGGAACAAAAAGTCAGCCATTGCGTAGCGCTCCAGTGCCAAGTGTTTAGAGTGTTGGACTTGTAACCGAAAGGTTGCAAGATCAAATCCCCGTGCTAACAAGGTAAAAATCTGTTGTTCTGCGCCTGAACAAGGCAGTTAAACGACTGTTCCTAGGCTGTCATTGAAAATAATAATTAGTTCTTAACTGATTTGCGAATAAAAAATTAAAAAATCAACACATAGCAGCAGCTCAGTAGCAGGTTCTCCTAAAAGCTCCAGAGTAGACTTATAAGAACTGAAATCAATTTGGACTGTAGACAGAGCCAGCTGAGACATTGATTACTGCTATTTATAACACTGACAGTATCTTGGTGACGGGACAACCTTATCTCTCTCTTTCTCTCTTCTCTCTCAGGGAGCAAAAATAACTCACAGACAATGCTATCCCACTGGGCAAAGTCTTCAATCTCTATTCCATGTTGGTTGAATGCAATTTCATTGAGATGACGCGGAAGAAAGTTGATTCAACCAGTGTGTGCTCAGTGGGATGTGATCAAGAGCACAGAAGGACACATGGAATTCCCATGTGTGTTTCTGTTATGTTGAACAGCATACACCTTAGAGTTTGAGAAAGGCATTAGAGCAGACAGAACAAAAGGCCCTCATACCCAGCTGGACATTCTTAGGGATTAGCTTCCAGACCGGTATGCCTGGACAGGTTTCACCAAGGAAAGGGGAGGCCTCAAATCTATTTCCAGGCTTCAGCCCCACTAGGCTGAGACAAGAGGGTCATTATAGCCTGCTCTAGCTCCCATAGGGTCGGAGTCGGGATAAAGAAGGGGAGAGAGAGGAATGAGGGGTGGAGGAATCTGCTAGCCCCGGCCCGCTAGCTTTCTGCTAGCTTTCTGAATGCCGTGTCCACCGCTCGCCTAGTGTAGGAGCAACTACCGAACGGCTTCCTGATTCACCTATTGCAGCTCATTGGACCCCATGATCAATCGGCAACACAGCTGATGCCTGCTGGACCGTTCATTAACACTGTACCTTATTTTGTTTATCTGTCGGCCCCAGCCTCAAACTCAGGTCCTGTGTGTACCTAACTGACCCTCTCTGCCCATTCATTGACATTTACCCGTTGTTTTAGCTCTCCCAACCAACACCAGTGATTGCTTTAGGCCTCTTGTCAAAATGCCTTGTCTACTTCTGTTTCGGTTAGTTCTTATTGTTTTATTTCACTGGAGAGCCCCCAGTCCAGCTCAACATGCCTTAGATAGCTCTTTTGTCCCACTCCCATGCATGCGGAGACCTCACGTTGCTTAACTGGAGCCTCCAGAGATGCAACCGCTCTCATCGTAACTCATTGCCTAGGTTTTTCTCCACTGTACTCACATCTTACCATACCCTTGTCTGTACATTATACCCTGAATCTATTCTACCACACCCAGAAATCTGCTCCATTTATTCTCTGTTCCCAATGTACTAGACAACCAGTTCTTATAGCCTTTAACCGTACCCTTATCCTACTCCTCCTCAGTTCCTCTGGTGATTGTAACGGCTGTTGGAAGGAGAGGACCAAGGTGCAGCGTGGTATGTGTCTATTTGTTAAATGAACAAAAACAACAAAGCGGAACCAACGAAACAGTTCTGTCTGGTGCAGACACACCAAAGACAGACAGAACAGGCTACCTAAGTATGGTTCTCCATCAGAGACAACAATTGCCAGCTGCCTCTGATTGGGAACCATACCAGGCCAAACACATAGAAATACAAAACCTAGACTACAAAACCTAGAATACCCACCCCAACTCACACCCTGACCAAACTAAAACAGAGACATAAAAAAGGAACTAAGGTCAGGACGTGACAGTGATGTAGAGGTTATCCCAGGCCCTTTAGCCACCAGGATGCATCTTTTCAGGGAAGTCAGGAACCAGTAAACACAGTCAGTTAGGAAAGCAAAGGCTAGCTTTTTCAAACAGAAATGTGCATCCTGTAGCACTAATTCCAAAACGTTTTGGGACACTGTAAAGTCCAAAGAGAATTAGAGCACCTCTTCCCAGCTGCCCACTGCACTGAGGCTAGAAAACACTGTCACCACCGATAAATCAAAGATAATCAAGAATTTCAGTAATATTTCTACGGCCTGCCATGCTTTCCACCTGGCTACCCCTTCCCTGGGCAACAGCTCTGCACGCCCCGCAGCAACTTGCCCAAGCCCCCCCCGCTTCTCCTTCACCCATATCTAGATAGCTGATGTTCTGAAAGAGCTGCAAAATATGGACCCCTACAAATCAGCTGGGATAGACAACCTGGACCCACTCTTTTTTAAATTATTCATCGCAATTGTGGCAACCCCTATTACTAGCCTGTTCAAACTCTCTTTCGTATCGTCTGAGATCCCTAAAGATTGGAATGCTGCCACGGTCATCCCCCTCTTTAAAAGGGGAGACACTCTAGACCCAAACTATTACAGACCTATATCCATCCTGCCCTGCCTTTCTAAAGTCTTCGAAGCCAAGATAACAAACAGATCACCGACCATTTTGAATCCCACCGTACCTTCTCCGCCATGCAATCTGTTTCTGTGCTGGTCATGGGTGCACCTCAGCCACGCTCAAGGACCTAAACGATATCATAACCACCATCAATAAAAGACAACACGGTGCATCCGTCTTCATCAACCTGGCCAAGGCTTTCGACTCTGTTAATCACCACATTCTTATCGGCAAACTCAATAGCCTTGGTTTCTCAAATGACTGCCTTGCCTGGTTCACCCATTACTTCGCAGATAGAGTTCAGTGTGTCAAATCGGAGGGCCTGTTGTCCGGACCTCTGGCAGACTCTATGGGGTTGCCACAGGGTTCAATTCTCAGACTGACTCTTTTCTCTGTTTATATCATCGGGAGCTCATTTTGAGCTTCTAGTCATGAAATCTATGCAGCCTACTCAAATTTTATAGCTACTGTTTACAGGCCTCCTGGGCCATATACAGCGTTCCTCATTAAGTTCCCTGAATTCCTATCGGACCTTGTAGTCATAGCAGATAATATTCTAATCTTTGGTGACTTTAATATTCACATGGAAAAGTCCACAGACCCACTCCAAAAGGCTTTCGGAGCCATCATCGACTTAGTGGGTTTTGTCCAACATGCCTCTGGACCTACTCACTGTCACAGTCATATTCTGGACCTAGTTTTGTCCCTTGGAATAAATGTTGTGGATCTTAATGTTTTTCCTCATAATCCTGGACTATCGGACCACCATTTTATTACGTTTGCAATTGCAACAAATAATAACCTGCTCAGACTCCAACCAAGGAACATCAAAAGTTGTGCTATAAATTCACAGACACAAAGATTCCTTGATGTCCTTCCAGACTCCCTCTGTCTACCCAAGGATGCCAGAGGACAAAAATCAGTTAACCACCTAACTGAGGAACTCAATTTAACCTTGCGCAATACCCTAGATGCAGTTGCACCCCTAAAAACTAAAAACATTTATCATAAGAAACTAGCTCCCTGGTATACAGAAAATACCCGAGCTCTGAAGCAAGCTTCCAGAAAATTGGAACGGAAATGGCGCCACACCAAACTGGAAGTCTTCCGACTAGCTTGGAAAGACAGTACCGTGCAGTATCGTAGAGCCCTTACTGCTGCTCGATCATCCTATTTTTCCAACTTAATTGAGGAAAATAAGAACAATCCGAAATTCCTTTTTGATATTGTCGCAAAGCTAACTAAAAAGCAGCATTCCCCAAGAGAGGATGGCTTTCACTTCAGCAGTAATAAATTCATGAACTTCTTTGAGGAAAAGATCATGATTATTAGAAAGCAAATTACGGACTCCTCTTTAAATCTGCGTATTCCTTCAAAGCTCAGCTGTCCTGAGTCTGCACAACTTTGCCAGGACCGAGGATCAAGAGAGACACTCAAGTGTTTTAGTACTATATCTCTTGACACAATGATGAAAATAATCATGGCCTCTAAACCTTCAAGCTAAATACTGGACCCTATTCCAACTAAAGTACTGAAAGAGCTGCTTCCTGTGCTTGGCCCTCCTATGTTGAACATAATAAATGTCTCTCTATCCACCGGATGTGTACCAAACTCACTAAAAGTGGCAGTAATAAAGCCTCTCTTGAAAAAGCCAAACCTTGACCCAGAAAATATAAAAAACTATCGGCCTATATCGAATCTTCCATTCCTCTTGAAATTTTTAGAAAAGGCTGTTGCGCAGCAACTCACTGCCTTCCTGAAGACAAACAGTGTATACGAAATGCTTCAGTCTGGTTTTAGACCCCATCATAGCACTGAGACTGCACTTGTGAAGGTGGTAAATGACCTTTTAACGGCATCAGACCGAGGCTCTGCATCTGTCCTCGTGCTCCTAGACCTTAGTGCTGCTTTTGATACCATCGATCACCACATTCTTTTGGAGAGATTGGAAACCCAAATTGGTCTACACGGACAAGTTCTGGCCAGGTTTAGATCTTATCTGTCGGAACAATATCAGTTTGTCTCTGTGAATGGTTTGTTCTCTGACGAAAATCAACTGTAAATTTCGGTGTTCCTCAAGGTTCCGTTTTAGGACCAATATTGTTTTCACTATATATTTTACCTCTTGGGGATGTCATTCGAAAACATAATGTTAACTTTCACTGCTATGCGGATGACACACAGCTGTACATTTCAATTAAATATGGTGAAGCCCCAAAATTGCCCTCGCTAGAAGCATGTGTTTCAGACAAAAGGAAGTGGATGGCTGCAAACTTTCTACTTTTAAACTCAGACAAAACAGAGATGCTTGTTCTAGGTCCCAAGAAACAATGAGATCTTCTGTTGAATCTGACAATTACTCTTAATGGTTGTACAATCGTCTCAAATAAAACTGTGAAGGACCTCGGCGTTACTCTGGACCCTGATCTCTCTTTTGAAGAACATATCAAGACTGTTTCAAAGACAGCTTTTTCCCATCAACATAGCATTGCAAAAATCAGAATATTTTTGTCCAAAAATTATACCGAAAAATTAATCCATGCTTTTGTCACTTCTAGGTTAGACTACTGCAATGCTCTACGTTCCTGCTGCCTGGATAAAGCACTAAATATACTTCAGTTAGTTCTAAATACGTCTGCTAGAATCCTGACTAGAACCCCAAAATTTTATCATATTACTCCAGGGCTAGCCTCCCTACACTGGCTTCCTGTCAAGGCAAGGGCTGATTTCAAGGTTTTACTACTAACCTACAAAGCATTACATGGGCTTGCACCTACCTATCTCTCTGATTTGGTCCTGCTGTACATACCTACACGTACGCTACGGTCACAAGACGCAGGCCTCCTAATTGTCCCTAGAATTTCTAAGCAAACAGCTGGAGGCAGGGTTTTCTCCTATAGAGCTCCATTTTTATGGAATGGTCTGCCTACCCATGTGAGAGATGCAATCTCGGTCTCAACCTTTAAGTCTTTACTGAAGACTCATCTCTTCAGTGGGTCATATGATTGAGTGTAGTCTGGCCCAGGAGTGTGAAGGTGAATGAAAAGGCTCTGGAGCAACAAACCGCCCTTGCTGTCTCTGCCTGGCCGGTTCCCCTCTTTCCACTGGGATTCTCTGCCTCTAACCCTATTACAGGGGCTGAGTCACTGGCTTACTAGGGCTCTTTCATACCGTCCCTAGGAGGGGTGCGTCACTTGAGTGGGTTGGGTCACTGATGTGATCTTCCTGTCTGGGTTGGCGCCCCCCCCTTGGGTTGTGCCGTGGCGGAGATCTTTGTGGGCTATACTCGGCCTTGTCTCAGGATGGTAAGTTGGTGGTTGAAGATATCCCTCTAGTGGTGTGCTTTGGCAAAGTGGGTGGGGTTATATCCTTCCTGTTTGGCCCTGTCCGGGGGTGTCATCGGATGGGGCCACAGTGTCTCCTGACCCCTCCTGTCTCAGCCTCCAGTATTTATGCTACAGTAGTTTATGTGTCGGGGGCTAGGGTAACTTCCGGCGCCGACAGAGATTGCCGCCTCGCTTCACGTTCCTAGGAAACTATGCAGTTTTTTGTTTTTGTACGTGTTATCTCTTACATTGGTACCCCAGGTCATCTTTGGTTTCATTAGTTGAGAAGAACTACTGAACATAAGAGCAGCGTCAACTCACCATCAGTACGACCAAGAATATGACTTTCGCGAAGCGGATCCTGTGTTCTGCCTTTCACCCAGGACAACGGAATTGATCCCAGCCGGCGACCCCAAAAAACGACTTTGAAAAAGGGGAAAACGAAGAGGTCTTCTGGTCAGACTACGGAGACGGGCACATAGTGCACCACTCCCTAGCATTCTCCTCGCCAATGTCCAGTCTCTTGACAACAAGGTTGATGAAATCCGAGCAAGGGTAGCATTCCAGAGGGACATCAGAGACTGTAACGTTCTTTGCTTCACAGAAACATGGCTCACTGGAGATACGCTATCGGAGACAGTGCAGCCAGCTGGCTTCTCCACGCATCGCGCCAACAGAAACAAACAGCTTTCTGGTAAGAAGAGGGGCGGGGGCGTATGCTTTATGGTTAACATGACGTGGTGTGGCCACAACAACATACAGGAACTCAAGTCCTTCTGTTCACCTGATTTAGAATTCCTCACAATCAAATGTAGACCGCATTATCTACCAAGGGAATTCTCTTCGATTATAATCACAGCCGTATATATTCCCCCCCAAGCAGACACATCAATGGCTCTGAACAAACTTTATTTGACTCTTTGCAAACTGGAATCCATATATCCGGAGTAGCTGGGGATTTTCATTGTAGCTGGGGATTTTAACAAGGCTAATCTGAAAACAAGACTCCCTAAATTGTATCAGCATATCGATTGCGCAACCAGGGCTGGAAAAACCTTGGATCATTGCTATTCCAACTTCCGCGACGCATATAAGGCCCTGCCCCGCCCTCCCTTCGGAAAAGCTGACCACGACTCCATTTTGTTGATCCCTGCCTACAGACAGAAACTAAAACAAGAAGCTCCCGCACTGAGGTCTGTTCAACGCTGGTCCGCCCAATCTGATTCCACACTCTAAGACTGCTTCCATCACGTGGACTGGGATATGTTCCGTATTGCGTCAGACAACAACATTGACGAATTCGCTGATTCGGTGTGCGAGTTTATTAGAACGTGCGTTGAAGATGTCGTTCCCATAGCAACGATTAAAACATTCCCAAACCAGAAACCGTGGATTGATGGCAGCATTCGTGTGAATCTGAAAGCGCAAACCACTGCTTTTAATCAGGGCAAGGTGACTGGGAACATGACCGAATACAAACAGTGTAACTATTCCCTCCGCAAGGCAATCAAACAAGCTAAGCTTCAGTATAGAGATAAAGTAGAATCTCAATTCAACGGCTCAGACACAAGAGGTATGTGGCAGGGTCTACAGTCAATCACGGATTACAAAAAGAAAACCAGCACCGTCACGGACCAGGATGTCTTGCTCCCAGGCAGACCAAATAACTTTTTTGCCCGCTTTGAGGAAAATACAGTGCCACTGACACTGCCCGCAACTAAAACATGCGGACTCTCCTTCACTGCAGCCGACGTGAGGAAAACATTTAAACGTGTCAACCCTCGCAAGGCTGCAGGCCCAGACGGCATCCCCAGCTGCGCCCCCCAGAGCATGCACATACCAGCTGGCTGGTGTGTTTACGGACATATTCAATCAATCCTTATCCCAGTCTGTTGTTCCCACATGCTTCCAGAGGGCCACCATTGTTCCTGTTCCCAAGAAAGCTAAGGTAACTGAGCTAAACGACTACCGCCCCGTAGCACTCACTTCCGTCATCATGAAGTGCTTTGAGAGACTAGTCAAGGACCATATCACCTCCACCCTACCTGACACTCTAGACCCACTCCAATTTGCTTACCGCCCAAATAGGTCCACAGACGATGCAATCTCAACCACACTGCACACTGCTCTAACCCATCTGGACAAGAGGAATACCTACGTGAGAATGCTGTTCATCGACTACAGCTCGGCATTTAACACCATAGTGCCCTCCAAGCTCGTCATCAAGCTCGAGACCCTGGGTCTCGACCCTGCCCTGTGCAACTGGGTACTGGACTTCCTGATGGGCTGCCCCCAGGTGGTGTGGGTAGGCAACAACATCTCCACCCCGCTGATCCTCAACACTGGGGCCCCACAAGGGTGCATTCTGAGCCCTCTCCTGTACTCCCTGTTCACCCAAGACTGCATGGCCACGCACGCCTCCAACTCAGTCATCAAGTTTGCGGACGACACAACAGTGGTAGGCTTGATTACCAACAATGACGAGACGGCCTACAAGGAGGAGGTGAGGGCCCTCGGAGTGTGGTGTCAGGAAAATAACCTCACACTCAACGTCAACAAAACTAAGGAGATGATTGTGGACTTCAGGAAACAGCAGAGGGAACACCGCCCTATCCACATCGATGGAACAGTAGTGGAGAGGGTAGTAAGTTTTAAGTTCCTCAGCGTACACATCACAGACAAACTGAATTGGTCCACCCACACAGACAGCATCGTGAAGAAGGCGCAGCAGCGCCTCTTCAACCTCAGGAGGCTGAAGAAATTCACTCACAAACTTCTACAGATGCAATCGAGAGCATCCTTTCGGGCTGTATCACCGCCCGAAAGTACGGCAACTGCTCCGCCCACAACCGTAAGGCTCTCCAGAGGGTAGTGAGGTCTGCACAATGCATCACAGGGGGCATTTGCACGGCCAGGTGGACTGTGGACAGCAAGGAGTCAGGTCAGGTAGTCCTGAGGCATAGTCCTAGGGCTCAGGTCCTCCGAGAGAGAGAAAGAAAGAGAGAAAGAGAGAATTAGAGAGAGCACGAGAGAATTAGAGAGAGCACACTTAAATTCACACAGGACACCGAATAGGACAGGAGAAGTACTCCAGATATAACAAACTGACCCTAGTCCCCCCTGACACATAAACTACTGCAGCATAAATACTGGAGGCTGAGACAGGAGACAGTCCATCTCCAGTTTCAACTGTTCTGCCTGCGATTATTATTATTTGTCCATGCTGGTCATTTATGAACATTTGAACATCTTGGCAATGTTCTGTTATAATCTCCACCTGGCACAGCCAGAAGAGGACTGGCCACCCCACATAGCCTGGTTCCTCTCTAGGTTTCTTCCTAGGTTTTGGCTTGTCTAGGGAGTTTTTCCTTGCCACCGTGCTTCTACACCTGCATTGCTTGCTGTTTGGGGTTTTATGCTGGGTTTCTGTACAGCACTTTGAGATATCAGCTGATGTACGAAGGGCTATATAAATACATTTTATTTAATTTGATATCAATTATGTCACTC